>NW_008334929.1:3024434-3036607 GCF_000622305.1 Nannospalax galili | reverse complement strand
ATATATATATATATATATATATATATACACACACACACACACATATATATGATGACTGGAGATGGCCCAGTAGTTAAGAGCACTGGCTGCTCTTGCAAAGGACCCAGGTTTGGTTCCCAACACCACGTGACAACTAACAATCTGTAACTAGTTCCAGGGGATCCAATGCCCTCTTCTGGCCTACCCTGGTTTGTATGCACATGTGTGCTTACATACATGCAGACAAAAACTTGTATACATAAAATAAAAATAAAAAATTTTAAAACAATCTTATCACATTTATTATAACCATATACCTTCAGTTATTTAATTTTCACAGCTAAATTTTAAGAAATAGGACTATTAACTTCCTATGCCATTTAAAACATCACTATCAATCATAACGTTTCAAAGTGACTCTCTGCAGTACAACACACCGCTGACTTTAATCCCGCCACAAGTGCTGAAGTGCTCGCAAGGCGAGGAGAAGCATGGCTCTGGTAACGGGGCAAACTGAGGTGGCGCCACACTGCAGGCGTTTCTGTTCACTTCTGAAAAGGCTCTCTGTTCAATCTCCTGCCTGAATGCATTCAAACTCCCCTTTTGTTCAGAATGACATGCATTCAGGTGTCAGTCAGGGTTGGGAAACACCCCCTTTTGCCAGAGCCTGGGAACCTTTATGAATTCTGGACTGAACAAAAGTGTTCTTTCCAAGAACACAGGCTCAAATGTCTGTTGTTATCTGTCAACCCCTCAAAAAGAAACAGCTACTTGAATAAGGATTTAAATTTTAAAATGCTTGGAACTTAGGGGAATGGTAAGAAATACATGGAAAATTTTAAACTTAAAGTTGCGTTGGTTTTATTCAGGAGTAGTATGAGTCAAAGCAATTTTGATGTTGAGTTTTAAGCTAAAAATGTTTAGACAACCTTAGATGGAAAAGTATAAGTTTAGAATATAAATGTGAAAGACTCAGTTAATAATATGTATTCATTAGTTTTATGTCCATGTTACTGCTCTAGGGAATGCACACATAATCCAAAGCATCGTGTGTAGTAGCCTTATGATTAAATCAATTAATAGAACTACCAATAATGCAAGACTTTAAAATTCAATAGATAGAAAAATGTTTGGAGCACATCATGGAGGCAGGGGAGAAAATAGGATGGTAATTCATCATAAGCACCTCAGTTGCAGAAAAACAAATGGTCGATAAAATTCAAATAAAACAAAATAAGAAAAACAATTATTTACAACAAGTGCTAGGGTCTTCCCCTTGTGACAAGTACATGAAAGAAACAATTTAGAGAAAGCATTTTCTGAGCCACAGTTTTAGATGGTTCAGCCCATGGTGTTCTTTAAAGGTCTGGTAGATTCAGCGGTCAAGCTCCTGGACCTGGGCGAACTGGGAGATTTATGTTTTTATCACCTCTTCAATATCATCACTTGTTATAGGTCTGTTTCAGTTGTTTGTTTGGTCTTGATTTAACCTGAGTTTGTGATTTCCTTGTTGAGGTAGGGCCTCTCTTGTTTCTACTACTGACTGTGTTCGCCAGGCTAGCCGCTTCACGAGACTTTGGGAAATTGTGTCTCTGCTCATCTTGCTGCATTTGGACTTAAATTATAGATGTGCACCACTGCGCCTGTATTTTTAAAATAATTTATTGAGAATTTCATACATGCATAGAAGGTGTTTTGATCAAATCCATGCCCACTCCCTCCCCTCCAACTCCTCCCATACCTCCCCATCACTTTTTTCTGATAACTTCTATGCAATGCCCCATTATGGCTAGCTCTTAGCATCCATTTTAATCCAAGAGTGGACCTGATCTGCTGAACTCATTTCTTCAGATTTCTCTCAGAACTGTGTTCCTAAACAAGGGCTCACTTATTCTTTATTGAAACTATATTCAGAATGAAATGGGGAAGCAAAAGAGAAGCTCTCTCATGAAATTATGTCCTTTCTGACCCCTACTGATCCCGAGTAGCGCACACAGCCACAAACAGATGTTATCAATTTAATCCCTGTTTTTTACAACAAATACGCAAAATACACACATTCACATATTGTTTCGGTCAAGGGCAAGTAAGAGTTATATTGATAGTGCTATATGCTTTAGGTCACAAGAGGAGCTCCAGGCTCAGGGAGCTTGTCTACATTATAAACAAGCGAAAATAAGATTAACTTTTTGATTACAAGGTTAGGTAAAAGTCATTTGTCCAGAGTAAAAGTCATTACCACACAAATCAATCTTCTCCCAGTATTCTCTGTAGGGCTGGCTTAGTGGTCATAAATTCCTTTAGACTGCTTTTATCATGAAATGTTTTACTTTCTCCTTCAGTTTTTTTAAGTGTGTGTGTGTGTGTGTGTGTGTGTGTGTGTCTGTAAACATGTGATGTGCAGATAGTTTGCTGGGTATATTAGTTTAGGTTTATAGCTGTGATCCTTCAGATCTTGAAATATATCATCCCAAATCCTTTATGCCCTTAAAGTTTCTATTAAGTAGTCAGCTGTTATTTTTAAGGAACTTCCTTTATATGTGAGTTGACGTTTTTCTCTGGATACTTTCAGTACACTTTCTTTGGTCTGTATATTTAATGTTTTAACTATGATATAATGTGACATGTTACTTTTCTAGTTCTACCTATTTAGTGTTCTATGAGCCTCTTATACCTGACTGGGCCTCTTATTCCTTAGATTTAGGGAGCGTTCTGGTATGATTGCATTGGAAATATTTTATGTGCCTTTGAGTGTTGTTAGTCTCCTTTTTCTATGCCCATAATTTGTAGATTTGGTCTATGCAGGTATTCAAAGATCTTTCATGTTCCAAAGAACTTTTCATCTTTAGTATTTCAGCTTAGGTTTTCTTTAATCTTTCTAATTTCATTTTTATATCTTGTTTTGTAGTCCTTATTTTATCTAACTGTTCATCTTTTATGGTGCGCTCGCGCTGGGTGCCCTGGCGTGGTGTGCGCGGGCACACCTGGAGAGTTGCGGGCGGGGATCGGTCCCCTGGTCTCAGCCTCGCGTCCTGGAAGAAGGCGGGTCTGGCCCCGCGGGCTTCTCCATGTCTCTGTGGGTCTCTGCTGCTGGAGTGTTGTCCAGCCGTGTACCACCTTAATTTCCCCGGTACGCTTTCCTCTTGATGCGAGATCCACTGGCCACTGGATCACGCGGGAGAGCGCAAGGTGGCTGAAGCTGGGATCTGTGAGCCAGTGAGGGAGGAATGCTGCCTCCAGAGAGGCTGGATCACCAGTAAGATGCGGGACTCTGCTTAGTCCGTGTCACAGCTTTTATTAAGTGTAGCTTCAAGTGATCCAGCTCTCTATTATTGAGAGAAGACTGGGATATTTATACCATGGGGGTAGTGGTAAAAGTTTTGGCTGATAGATACTTTGTGAGACATTCTATTTGCATATGGAAGTGGGTTTCTGCCATGCTGCCAGACCGCTGACTACCTGAAAAATCACACAGGAAAGCATGGTATTCCTAGAGCCAGAGGCCATGTTTGTGTTACAGCATTTGTGGTGGGCACTTCAGAAGGAGAGTCAGGAAAAATGCCAGGAAGGCACCCTGCTATGAAAGGAGTCTCAGCACATAACTCCGAGCTCGTGAGCTATCCAGATATGAAGAGACTTCTACTTCACATAACAGAGGCCCCTAACAATCTTTATTCTTATTCATAGAACTATAATCATTCTTATAGATTTATAATCATTCATTTGAAATCTCTGTTTAGATCTTCATCTAGATCTTTCTCATTTGAGGCCAGTATCCTGTGACTGGAAGTTTTTGGAGGAGATGAGTTGTCTTTGTTTTCCATGTTATTTGTATTTTTGCACTGGGATTTATACATCAGGAATTTGATCATTGGGATTTGGGGTTTTTTTTTATTTTTGTTTTCCTTTTTTTACTTTCTTTCAGCAGGAGTGTTTGCTATGTTCTGGAGGGACTAGGTTATAGCATGGTTGAAGTGACATTTTTCTATGTTAGGCTTCTGTTCAGAGTATCAAGCTCTATTTGCAGACCTCCCCAGAAACTATAGTACTGACTTTAAAACTAGGCATTACCTAAGGATAGACCTCCTGATTGTTAGCATCCCCTCCTGTCCCTTGTGTTCCTTTCCCAGCTCCTACAAGTCTCAACTGAGACTCCTGTGATGGGCAGTCACTTTCCTGTCTTCTCAATTTCTAAGGATTATTCTGGGCCTGTGTCTAGGACCAGCTCTGTCTCTGGCACCAGATCTGGATCTGAGTCTTGTCCTGCCTCTTACTCAAGATCAGGCTCTGGACTAGGTTGTGGCTTGGTATTTGGAAGTAGCTATGCAAATGGATTCCTACATTTTGAAATAAGTTCCTGGAACTCCTGCAATGAGTGAACACTCGCTTGTTGTTTGGTGTTAGCTCATTTTAGCTTCTCTTGGCTCAGCATGAAGTTCAATCCTGGAGACAACCTGAGCTGATTTATGGGTGGGGTAGCTGAGGTGACCATCACATGGCTGGATGACTTGCCGGTAGAAGTCACATGGCTGAGCAGGAAGCTGTGGACAGGCTGGAGGCTAGGGCCATAGGTCTTTACAGATCTTGATTTTATCTAAGTTTCTCTTTTCTCTTGTAACATTATACTCAGACCCTAGACTTTGCCTTCTGTTGTGAGTACAGTTATCTTTTTAAAACCTAGTAGGAACTGTAGATTTATGCTTAGCTGTTTTTTTGGATCTTATCTCAGTTATGCATTAAAAGTGTACCCTTTATATATAAGACTTTGTCCAGACTATTTGAAGTATCCTGTCAAGAAGGAGCCTGTCAATTTACCTCTAAGA
Source organism: Nannospalax galili (assembly GCF_000622305.1). Lineage (NCBI taxonomy): Eukaryota > Metazoa > Chordata > Mammalia > Rodentia > Spalacidae > Nannospalax > Nannospalax galili. Next base: position 3,031,805 of record NW_008334929.1, on the reverse strand, counting down.
TGTAAGACAGTCAGGGCACAGAAACTTCTGTTCAGTTTTCAGGTGTGAATTAAGCGCATGCCTTTGTGGCTTTTTAAAAAATATTTTATTATCTTTATTTCATGAGTATGAGTGTATTGCCTGCATGTATTAGGTGCACTCAGGTCATGCAATGCCAGCAGAAGTCAGAAGAAGGTATCAAATTCCCCTGGAACTGGAGTTACAAATGGTTGTTAGCTGCCATGTGGGTACTGGAGATTGCACCTGCATCCTCTGTAAGGGCAGCCACTGTTCATAACTGCTGCGTCATCTCTCCAGTCCCTAAGCACATGCCTCTGTGTGCATTAATTCCAGTGGACACACGTTAACTTCTCCTAACTTCTCCTTTGCTCAATCACCAAACACCACACATTTTCCTTAATGTTTGGCCAGTAAGTTTCTGTAGCTCAGAAAGCACCTAGGGAGGCAACACACAAAAGGATGAAAAGGGAAATAGGGACTCAGGTGCTCCCTGTGGAAGCATCTCCTAATTTTTATAACCACATTGCTTGGTACATTTCTCATTTAGCTTGTTCTGAGGAAGAGGCATACGCAGTAATAACACTCCTGAAAGCAAGTCTCACTTTCCAGTGTCGTGGGCTTTCTTATATATAGACTGGAAATGGAGATGGAAACAGAATTAATGATTATCATATCTCTTTTGATCAAGAGATATCTTATATTTTTCACCTATGGTTCTCTGGGGGTCTATTCATTTTCCTGCTCAATATATCTTACATATACATTAATGTGTTACTGTATGTATAGCAAGTTTTTGAAGAGCTAAAATGCAAGCTTGCAGACTGTGGCTACCTCTGGGTATGCATAGTGACCATTGACTAGATGAGGAAGAGCAGTTGTTTTACTCTTACATCTTTTTACCTTGTTGATTTTTTTCTTTCTTGCCATGAATATATTTCCAATGTATTATGTGATATGTCTTGAAAAAGACTTGACTTCAAAAACTTGCTTAAAAACAAATATGTCAGGTTTATTGGCAAGATGACAGAGGGAAAGAAGCAAAAGGATACTTTTTTACTTATGTTTTACTTGTAAAAATTGACTTAACATAACTATTCATAACTTACTCGTTTGTTAATCATTGAGAAATGCAAAGATAAATGCTCTTACAGGAAATACACACATGTACATAATTCAAGGGAGAGATCAAGGCATCAAAGATGAGGAAATCTGTTGAGTGTGGATAAAGTTTCAGATTAGAAATTGCAGGTGTGGCTGAAATAGCTCAGTTGGGAGAGCGTTAGACCAAAGAAGAAGAAATTGCATCTGTTTTTCAGGAGAGTTTTATTCCACAGTCAGATCTCTTGCACAGAAGAGGGATACAGAGTGCTGCTCAAAAGGCTTTCCTATGTCAAAGGCAAAATCTAGAGTTGATTTTGTGTGATAAATGAAATAAAACCATCAAGCCCTTGTCTGTCATATATTGAGATGTTCTTACCTGTGCGGTTGTGTTCCAACACCCCAGTGAATGCCTCAAAGCTTGGGCGGTAACAAAGCTTCCAGTGGTTGTGGCTTTTCATGTGCAAACACACCTATGGGAAAGCTTAACTATAAACAGTCATAGTGGGTGATTAAGGACAAAAGCAACAATGTGGACTAATTCTAACATTATGCTATGCTAAAAGTCATGCAGAACTTGGGAAGTGTTCCCTTCTGGAATTTTCCATTTAAATTTTTTTGGACTATGGGTATCTTGGATTTTTTTTTTTTTTTTTTTTGGGACACTGATCTCTATTGTAATCTCCCATTTTATTTCCAATTTTATTAATTTTGGCCTTCTTTCTCTTTCTTTTGGTTAATTTAGCTAATCGTCTGTCAATGTAATCTTTTCAGAGAACCAGCTCTTTGTTTCATTACATCTTTGTATTTTGTTTCTGTTTTATTAATTTCTACCCTGATTTTGATGACTTCTCCCTGCCTTATGCTTTTGGGTTTGAGTTGTTATTGTTTTGGGTTTGGGTTGTTCTTGTTTTTCCAGGGCCTTAAGTATGTCATTAAATTATCTTTTGAAATCTCTCAGATATTTTGATGTAGGTGCTCAGTGCTACAAACTTTCCTGTTAGGACCACATTTCTTGTGTCCCCCAGATTTCGGTATGCTGTTCCCTTATTTTCATTTAATGCTAGGAACTTTTAAGTTTCCCTCTTGATTCCCTCAAGGGGGTGGGGGGTGGGGATGGGGTTTCAGCTTCCCTTGTGGGTTGAGGCACTCTCTGTGCCTAAAGTCAATGTTTTAAAAAAGGCAGCTTTGAATTTAGTCTCTTGCTTGTTGTTTCCCTTTCAATACTGAACATTTCAATCTAATATGGAAAGCACCAGTATTTTCTGTGGAAATCTAATTTATTTTTAATCTACAAGGCTACATTTTTTTTGAAAGAGTGATTTAAAAAAGAAAAAAACATATTATGCACCAGTATCTAAATGTAAATTGAAAAGTGAAACAGCACAATTTTAGATTTGGGCCCTAATTGCCAAAGACACTAGCTATCCTGTGCACCATAGTACCCCAAACTGAAATTCTAGAAGACTAAACCAAGTTTTCACTTTTATTTTAATGTTTTTATTAGTGTGTATATATGTATGTATATATATATATATACATACACATATATATGAGAAACAAAACATGGTAGATCACATCATAGGCCAATTTACACAAAAACAGACAGGAAGAACATACTTTTTTGTAAGCATGAATACTCATGCATGCTATCATAAGCCACATGAACATATCAGTTATGAACATGTGTCATATTATAAAAAGTAGGATAAAAGGCAAAACATACAAATGCCTATCCCAGGGTAATTATGCACCCTGCTGTTTGAAATGCTGTCATGTGAAGAACCGAAATCTCAGGAAATTTTGCCCTTCTCAAATGCAGGTGGGCATCATCTCAGCTGCACAGAGCAGAGCTCACATTCCATCCCAGTGTGTGGGAGGTAGAGGCAGGAGGAGAATCAGGAGGATTATCCTTTGCCCCATAGAGGGTTCAAAGCCAGAATGGGCTACAAGAGACCGGACAAAACCAAAAGAAAAAGCAAACGAACAAAACAGAATAGAGCAAACAAAGCCACAAAAGTTCATCTCTACATTTATTAAGGAAATTTGAATACCATTATATATGCACAGGATGCTTACACATGAAGGTAATGTAATAATGCTCTTTCTTGGGGTCAAATTTGCAAAACTAAAATGCACAAGACAAATGAGACTTCTCTGAAAGTCTTTATGCAATATATCCTTAACATGGGATGGGATATAAAAATAAAGTACATAATCAACTGTAAAAATGAATACTGACAGTGTCCAGGGGAGGAACTTTAAGGGGGGCGGGGGGGGGGCGCAAAGAAAATGGCACACACCAAAAGTGGAAGAAAAGGGGGGGAGGAAGAGGTGCAGAAAACCTGCTGACTCTAGACTTCCGTGCTCTTCAGGGATAAATTGTGGGCAGTAGTGCAGAGGCAGTCCACAGGAACTGGCCCAATAGTACTATCATTAGCTATGTTTTAGAGTCTCATTGCATTTTAGGGGATAATATACTCACATTCGTTTTCCAGTGGTACTTTTCTTTTTGAAACTCATCCGTGACTCAAGACACAGTGAAATGAGCAATTCCCTCTTCCTGCTAGTCTGTGCCAGGCGGCTTTGCCGTTTTGGGTACACGGGTCCATTCCGCCTGCGCTCTTAGAAAGACCACAGACGTGGCAGAAGCCATCTGCTGACCAAGCAGGAATATGACTGTGTAGTGTGTTCTCATCCAACTGTACACATAACTAATTTGAACCGATCAGTGACTTCTTCGGCTTTGTTAGCTAAATGGAGCTTTGTTAAGAGCACCTGCACATCCCAGGAAGGAAGGAATGTAGGGCCAGGGACGATCTACTTTTTCTTCCTTGGAGGGCCGCTTTGCACATGCTGGGCAAGCCCTCGACCACTGGGCTGCACCCACAGCTCCAACAGCACATTTTAAAGCTGAAGTTTCCCTAGAACAGAAGCTACAGAGGAGACAAACAGGTACTAAGAAATGGGTGTGGGGGAGCAGTGGAAAGGAGATTATGGGGCGGAAGGTTACAAGAGCTACAGGAAGATGCCGGAAGAGAGTCGATCCTCAAACACGTATTTTTATTAGAAAATGTCATGATGGAATCTAAGATTTTGTGTCCTAATTCTGCCATTGACTTATAATCCAGCCAATCTCTTCCACACAACTCAGCTTTCCATTCCTCTCCTAAAGCCTTTATTTTCCATGAGAATTATAATTTTTTGAGATTTCAGTTTTTAGATTTGGAATTATGGCATTTGGGACTCCATCTCTGAGGACTGTAAAATGCCTCATCTTAGTATCGTGACATCTCCCATTACCACAGAGTAAAGAAGGGCAGACACAATACAAGATATTGTGATACATACATAAATACATATAGAGCACACACACACATATATATGTAGGGAGAGAGAGAGAGAGAGAGAGAGAGAGAGAGAGAGAGAGAGAGAGAGAGAGAGAGATTGGCCTAACCCTGTAACTTCATTTCTTAGGGCATCCAGTTTATGATTTAAACTTCATCATAGGTATGTCTGAATAGGAAAAAACATAAAAGACTTTGTATAGGTTTGATACCACAAGCCATTGCATGCTTTCCATAAGAACTTTGCAATGTGTCTCTCACAGACACGAGAGAACTATTACAAAGGTTATAGTCTGAGATTGAGACAGGTAAAGTGACTTGCTTCCACTCAAGCAGCATTAGAGGAGTTCGGACTCCAGTGTCTATCTTATAGTTCCAGATTCCAAAGTACTCAGGACCCGACTACCTATGTCTCTGTAATTGAGCGTTTGTTTTGTTAGTCCTATATTTTTGCCAATTTATTTGGAGTCACTAACTGTGGGAAGACCTTTCTGTAAGTCATTAAATCACGTCTCTTCGTTCAATTATAAAATTGGATATCACCTAACTTCAAGATTATTGTGAAGATTAAATAAATTTATATACTGAAAACACTGAGGAAAGTTCTTGGTATTGTGTGAAGAGGCTACAAGAACAACCCAAGTCAAGGCTTGAGATTTCATTAAAATGTCATTGCTATCAATGGCCTGTGAAATAAAGAAGCTGTGTGCTTCCAAAATATCATGGTGGGGAGCTGGAGAGATGGCTCAGTGGTTCAAGGACCTAGGTTCAGTTCTCAGCACCCACATGGCAGCTAACAACCATTTGTAACTCCAGATCCAGGGGTTTCAACACCCTCTTCTGGCCCCTGTGGGCATTATACACATGGTGCACTAACATACATACAGGCAAAACACTCATACACATAAAATAAAAATAAATAATAAAAGATGTTTTAGTATCATAGTGGGACAGGCATAGGGATGCACTCTCATTTTCAAAAGGAGAAATCAAGGGGACTGTTGGATGCTAAGCATAGCCAAGACAAGGCCAGACATACTCTAGACCGACCGCAGAGCTTGAGAATTACCGTCTTTTGTTTGATGCTTTCCCCTCTAGATCTCCTGGGAAAGCCGAGTAAGCCCTGTGGCTCTAAGTAGGGACCCATCCCACAATTTCAGTTTCATTTGGCCTGTTTAAACTTAGGCAGTGTCCCTAATGACCTCTGAACCTGTTTGGGGGACATTCCCCCCTTTCTAAAGTGTACATTCGTAGCCCACTGTCTCTGTCATCTCACCCTATAAAATCCATGATGTCTGACAGTCTTCCTTTATTTCATCCTCTCTCTATCATCTTCGGTTTAAACCACAGTGTTTCTCTTTGTATTTTCCCATAGGTTTCTATTAAGTGATAGTCTAGTCACACTGCTGGGGTTCTCTTTAGACATTCCCAGCCCTTGGTTCCTTTTTGCTTAATAATTGTTTCAATTTATTTCTCTCCTTCTGACTGTTATTATAAGCAGCCAAGCTATTCCTTCAACATGTTGCTTATGAACCTACTCAGGTTAATACCCAGTTTTCATAAAGCTTTAGCATGCAGCTCAGCCAAGCCTTTGCCACTTTATAATAAGGATTTCCTTTTCTTAAGTTTCCAGTATCATAGTCCTTATTTGTTTGATGTCTCATGAGAATTAACTTAGCATAGTGTTAAAATACCCCTCAGGTATAGACCCACACCCAAGAGCACTTGAGGAAATAGACTAGACTCAATAGGCCCTAAAAAAAATAATAATAGAGGACATGATGTCAAGGGCAGGTAGAAAGTGGGGTTAGAGACTAGACAAGGGTTCTGAATGTGATCAAAACACACTGTATGAAATGCTCTAAATCAGGAGGCTAGGGAGATGGCTCAGTGGTTAAGAACACTGGCTGTTCTTGCAGAAGACCCAGGTTCTAACCCCAGCACCCACATGGCAGCTAATGTGTCCGTAACTCCAGTTCCAGTTCCAGTTCCAACTGTCCGTAACTCCAGTTCCAGGGAATCCGACGGCCTCTTCTGTCCTCCGTGGGCATTGCACAACACGGGTGCACTTACCTACATGCAGGCAATACATGTATACACATAAAATAAAAATAAAATATTTTAAAAATGTTTAAATCAATAAAAAATATTTTAAAATACCCCTCAGAACTCTTCCTCCCTCTACATGGTAAAAATACCATAACTTGGGTGACTATAGGAACAGAATTTATTGCTCACAGTTCTAGCATCTGGGAACTCTAAGATCAAGGTGTCAGACTATTTAGTCACTCCTGGAGAGAGTTTTCCTGGCTTGCAGATGTCTGGCTTCCTTCAGTGCCCTCACATCCCTTTTCTTTTTGGGGAGGTATTTCTTTTTTAAAGTATTTTTGATTTATTATTTTTATTTTATTTTATGTGTATGAGAGCATTGCCTGCATGTATGCTAAGTGCACCTGTGTTGCCCACGGAAGTCAGATGAGGGCGTCGGATCCCCCGGAGGAAGGGAGTTAAGGACAGTTGTTGGCTGCCGTGTGGGTGCTGGGAACGGAACCCCGGTCCTCTTAACCACTGAGCCATCTCCCCTGACCCTTTTCACAGCATTTGTTACACCAAGGGTCCTGCCATCCTGACTTAATCTCTGCCACCTCCCAAAGGTCTCATCTCCAGATAGATTGGGTATTAGGGATTCAACATATGAATTTTGGGGGCAATGCAAACATTTGGTCTATGATAACTCAGCCAGTAATGTATTGGTTGTTTCCTTTTATGCTGACAGAATTCAGAACTGGGCTGAATTTTAGAGTGGAGCAAATCCTCCCCCGACCCTTCGAAGACAACTTGTACAGACTGGAGACGTTGCCATCTGCCACTCAGGTTAGCTCAGGAGAAACCAGAAGTTGAGTCATGTCTGTGGGCCCATGGTGGG
>NW_008334929.1:3008276-3024377 GCF_000622305.1 Nannospalax galili | reverse complement strand
AGTCACTCAAGAATCACAAAAAATCCCTCACAGACATGACCCCCGCCCAGAGAAAATTCTCTGTATTTATATAAAGTGGCCAAGAAGGGGTTAAAGAAGCTGCAGGCTCCATAGGGTTTATACTAAAAGTTAAGTCAGGGGACTGGAGAGATGGCTCGGCCGTTAAGAGCACTGACTGCTCTTGCAGAGGATCTGGGTTTGATTCCCAGCACCCACATGGTGATTAACAACCATCCATAACTCCAGTTCCAGGGGAGCTGAAGTCCTCTGTCCTCTGTGGGCATTACATGACAAGGGTGCACTTACACACCCTTGTCATGTAACACATAAAAATAAAAAGAATAAATTAAAAAAAAATTTAAGGTAGAGAGCTGATGATACAGATAACCAGGGAAATCTCTGTAGCAGACCCAATAAGCAGTAGAGCTGTCAACTGCAGGCCCAGGTGACAGGCAGTTTCAGGTGTCACTGTGAAGTGGGCTGTGTCATGAATGGAGAATCTGTGCTTGAGCTAGAGCCCCAGGACAGACACAGAGGTCCTTCCCCATGGCGGCTTTTCTGGGTGAGGTTCATGGTGCCTGACAAGGTGATGGATGGGTCAGTCTGCTGCCACGTCTCAGTCTCCCAATGCTCCTCCTTCACAGTCTAGGTGAGGGGGTTGCATCCTGTCTAAACTCTTGGTCTAGGGTATCTGATGTGATTTGACATATTCACTGATTAATGGTCACTTTGTGTCTCGTGGTGTGCTGGCAGATGGCAGTTGTTTGCTTTTATAAAACAAGATGTAGAGTTATTCTACCTTGGCTCTTGAACGTAACATGGAATAACTCAGTTAAAAACTGTTGTTTTAGATAAAAACCCAGCACAGAACTGTGGAAATGGGCAGCAGCCCCAATCTCAGCTGAAGAACTATTGGCAGCTGGTTACTGCTGGGTGAGGAAGAGCTGATCTTCTTAAAGGGAGGGACTCTAGATAAGCTGACCAGACCACAATGGATGAACTCAGGGACATCTTGGGGACACTAACTTTACATGATAGGCCTTAATACAAATGACAGAATGTATGAATCCCAGTGTGGGAAGGTTTTGGGTGGGTGCCAACAGGGAAGGGTACATAAAGATGATTAAGATGTTCTGTATGAAATACACAAAAATTCAATAAAAAATTTATAACCCCATCCCAAAACTAAAAAAAACTACTGCTTTATAAAATGCAATGAATCAGCAATGGGCCCAGGCTGAACATTGCTGCTTATGCAGTGGAAGGACTTAAAACAGGCCCTTCTCAGGAGGCAATAAGAGAAAAAAAACAAAGCAAAGCAAAACAAAACCAAAAGCTGGACCTCAACAAATATGGGGAAAGAATGGGGGACTGATGAATAAATCAGATGAAACAGGTCAAGGCAATTTTCACCTAAAATAGATAATAGATAATAAAATTATCTTTTAGAAATTCAGTTCGGTTCTATAATACTGCTCTTTCCCCCCAAACTCACAGAACAAAGTTGTAATGAATGACTGTCTCAAATTGCCTGTCAAGTTTGGTCCTGCACAGTTAGTAAAAAATAAACAAATAAACAAATAAATAAAAAAGTACTCCTCCGAAGAACTTGGCGCAGGCCTAGCAGAACTCAGTAGCTGTGATTTGCATTTGAATGCAATGAACCATCCAGCACTGAGGTGCAATCAGCTTTCTGCCATGCACAGATGCTGCAAACTCAACCAAAGTCCAAAACACTTAGAGGGTTTATTCATTAAATTTCTCTTAGAGTACTTAAGTGCAAGGCCTTAGGTATAAAACTCAACTTTAAATTATCCAACTTCAGTCTAATTTTTAAAATTCTTAATAAAGAGCTTAGCTATGTGCCATTTTTTTCCTTAGAAAAATAATACACTTTAGTAAAATGATTTAGCACTTTAGTAAAAATGATTCACAAATTTCCACCAATATAATTAGACAAAAAGAAGGGAAAAAAGATAAAAAAAAATCTCTTCAAACTTCATTTCCTAACCAGAAATCACTCCTATAAATATTCAAATTAAACAAGAAGGAGAGGTTATGCAGAAGGCATATGTAGTTAAAATTTTGATTTTTCAGTAGTATGAAGAATCATTAAAGTGAGTTAATACATTTGGGAGGTGAAGACTGGAAGATCTGGGCTTCAAGTTATCCTAGGTTACATAGCTGCTTCTATACCAGACTGGTCTACAAGAGACACTGTCTCAAAATTAATAAAAAAGTTGATAAAAAATTAACAAATTGCTTTATATAAAGTGAATTATGACTGTAAGCATTTAAGGTAACCTTGTTACTGTTCGGCCTGTATTCTTCATCATGCAAACATCTAGAGTACATGTAGACTAAGATTTTCTAACCTCAAAAAATAAACTGTGTAGTGGAACTAACAGTGAGGAACTAGAAGCCCTGGACAGGGAGTCAAGATATTGAGATTTACTTTAGTGTCATTAGCACTAATTTCCCGTGCTATGCACATGCTCTGTGAGGGGAACCGGGTCAACAGCAGTTCCGCTTAGAATTTAAAATGTCTTTGAGCCGGGTGTGGTGGCACACACCTTTAATCCCAGCACTCCAGAGGCAGGGGCAGGCAGATCTCTGTGAGTTCAAGGCCAGCCTGGACTATATAGTGCATTCCAGGACAGCTGGGGCTACAAGGAGATCCTGTCTCAAAAAGACCAAAAAAAACCCCAAAGAAACCCAAAACTGTCTTTGGATGTTACAGATTCTTAGGTGCTGTGGTGTCCTTCGGAGTATAACCCTACCCTTAACAGACACTGTAGTCTGGAGGCAGTCCTTCTGAGAACTGTAACTGGTAGGTAACTGCTTATCTACTACAACAACTTGTTCTGTAGGAATTCAAAGCATGGCATGCCCCTCTGGAAACCACTGATTTACTTATTCAACACATAAGTACTGACTGCTGTCTCGGGTAGTCAACAAATTTTGCCCTTTAGGCATTGCTAACCTAGTTGAAGGGTTAGGAAATTATCATTACCACACAAAGATATAAGTAAAACACTTTGGAGACTTGGCAGAGGGTAAACTTCTGAGTGTGGTTCAGGGGAGGGGCAGACTAAGGAAGGGTTGGTGAAACCTTTCATTTTTTGAAAAAAACATTTTATTATTTGTATCTTATGTGTATGCGTGTATTGCCTGCATGTAGGTAAGTGCACCCGTGTTGTGCAGTGCCCGTGGAGGACAGAAGAGGCTGTCAGATCCCCTGGAACTGGAGTTACAGACAGTTGTTATCTGCCATGTGGGTGCTGGGATTGAACCCGTGTCTTTTTCAAGAACAGTCAGTGTTCTTAACCACTGAGCCATCTCTCCAGCCCCACATTTCATTTTTTTTTCAGTTGAGCTTGAAAATAGGTAAGATTTTTGCAGATAAAAGTTAAAAAACCCTTTCCTCATATATGTAATTTGTATGTAATAGTTATATGTAGTTTATAGAGTCATTGGGAAAATTAAATACAGTAATACATATAGCCTGCTTAGTACAGTACAGGATACGTTTTTACCAATGGGGAAAACACATAAAGACAACCATTGAGGAAAAGCTGATTGTTTTTCATTGCTTGTGGCTTTAAAGATTAGCTTCCTGAATGTTTTCCCAAAACATTTCTGGGGAGATGGTTGTCTAGACACGCTCCTTCAAAGCCACTTGTTTGCAAGTGCAATTAAAAAAAATATCTTTCTGCTAGCAGCAAAAGGAAGAGTCAAATAACCTTTCACTGACTGATTAGAATGTGGAAGCATGAAAGCAGAGTCCAAGGTCTGCAGGGAGAGACCTAGGGAGACAGTTCCCCGGTGCGTGCCACAGCTTCTCTGGGTGGCCTGGGTGACATGTGCCAGGAGAATCTGTCAGACACATGCAGTTTCTATAGCTGACCTGCTCTTAAGCACCCTTGGAAGGCCCTCACCAGAGACTGGTCCCTTGCTTTTGGACTTCACAGACTCCAGACCTGTGCAAATCGAATCTGCTCTTTATAACTTAAAAATACTGTATTTATGAAGATACTTCTAACAAAGTTAGTTAGTAGTCTATTGTGCATGTATGGGGTGCTATCAAAGTGACAGAGCTGCTTTCATGCTCCAAAGTAGTCTCTATGATGAGCTCATTTTTTACACATAAGAAGCTAGACTTAGTGCTCATATCTTGCCCAAAGTCACATTGTTATCCAGCTAATATATTTGTAAAAAATTTTTTGTTTTTATGTGTAGGAGTGTTTTGCCTGCCTGTCTGTAAGTACACCGTCTGTGTGCAATGCCCACAGAGGCCAGAGAGGGTGTCAGATTCCCTGGAACTGGAGTTACAGATGGTTGTTAGCTGCCATGTGGGTACTGGAACCAAACCCAGGTCCTCTGTAAAAGCAGCCAGTGTGCTTTTAACCACTGAACCATCTCTCTGGCCTCTATCATTCTGCTAATATTCAATGATGCCTACGAATATACACATTGAAGGAGCTATTTATAGAAATACCTGATGATAAGGGCTATGAAGAAATAAAATGATAAGATATGACTGCATCTGGGGGCACAGCACTGGCTCTCTGGGCAAGCTGTCAGTCCAGTCACATGAACTCTGTCCTTCAAAGGGCCTGGCTCTTGGCTTAGCTTAATGTTCTTTCATCATTGTCTTGTGATGTTTAATTTTATTTTAGTCTTGGGTTTTGTTAAGTGAGACCCAGTAAGACCTCAAATGAGAAATTGCTTTCATGTCCATGGGGCATTTTCTTGAGTGCTAATTGATGTGGGAGGACCAGCCCACTGTGGGCGGTGCCATCTCTAGGCAGGTGGGCCTATAAGAAAGCTAGCTGACCAAGCCAGGGAGCAAGCTGTAAGCTGAGCTCCTCTGTGGTCTGTGCTTCAGTTCCTGCCTCCAGGTCCCTTCACTGAGTTCCTCCTTGACTTCCCTCAGTGATGGATTATCACTTGGACGAATAGAATGCAATAAATACTTTCCTCTCCAAGTTGGCTTTGGTTAGTGTTTTACAGTAACAGAAAGCTAACAAGAACACCTAGCAATCCCAACTTGATGTTAAAACTTCTGAGTTACTTTTGTACAATGTTTCTACTGTTAAGAAATATGAAATATGCATTTCATGTATGAATTTGTAAATAGGAATTGTATAATTTTCATGATTTCCCATGTATTCAATGCTCTTGTATTCATATCTAACACTGGCACTGAACAATATAAAGATGAATAGTAAAACCCAGGCAAAGAAGCTAAGATTTTCACTTTCTTTCTAGAGAATTATCAAATTAAATTATCAAATTAAAACATTGTAACAAGGGTTAGAGAGACAGTGAAGAAACCTATGTGCTCCAGAAGTAGACAACCAGCATCACCAAACAGTTGTAGAATGGCTGAAGATGAGGCCAGACTTCGTAAGCGGTGCAGCATCAAGGGCCTCAAAGTAGAATTTGTTCTGTGTTAGGAAGCCGTTGAAAAGTTTCAGGCCAGGGGATGACATAAAGAGCTGCCATCTTGCAGTGTGGAGGCAAGAGGGGACTCCGGAGACCATCCCCAGCTCTATACCAGCAGAGGGGACTCAGGGAGACCATCCCCAGCTCTATACCAGCAGAGGGGACTCCGGGAGACCATCCCCAGCTCTATATCAGCAGAGGGGACTCCGGGAGACCATCCTGAGCTCCTTAAACCAGCAGAGGTCCACATATTTTGTCATATTCTCATCATAAATTCTAATATTGCACATAGGGGTTTCCACATCCCAGAAAAAAGGGGTAAGTTCTTTGTAGTGATGATATTGTGGTACTCTGTACATCATTAGTGTCCAGCACTGTTTTCACTCAACGGCCACTAAATATTCGATAAATGAAGGTTTGGAACCAGGTTTAAACATTCTCATGGTAAAACTCTACAGAGTGATTATCCTTGAATAGGAAATCTGTATCAGGCTGCTGCCTCCAAATGCTCAGGGATCATTGAGGAAGAGGAAGCAGAAAGATTGCAAGAGTCAGAGGAAGGGGATGACCACAAGGACACAAGAGTTTTTCCAGACAGCTGGGCAGTTACTCATATGAATCCACAGCGATGGACAAGACCCATGCAAGCTCAAACCTGACGAAATCCCAGCATAGACATGGGGAAGTAAGAAATCCCAAGCCTACCTGAGGAACTATTGGAAATGGCTAGGAGGGGGAGAGTCAGTTTCTTAAGGGAGAGATTCTTGTTTGGTTAATCAAGCTCCAGTGGATGGATCTACACTGAAGGACATTTGGGGATACAAATTTGACTCTAAAGGTGTATTATATATGCACGCATATATATGCACATACATAGATATTTATAACAGAGTACAGGAATTTGGGTTGAGGGCACTACGGGGGGATGCAGATAGGGGAGGGGATCTAAATACAACTCAAATATATTGTATGAAACTTGAAAAAATTAATTTAAAAAGGGTAAAAAAAGCCCTGACTTTGGAATTTTCTTCAAGTTAAAATTTTTAATCACACGTACCACAAGGAAATGTGACATCATAGCAGTGATGAAGGAATCTAGAATAAATACAAAATTGGTCATCAGTTTTAGACATTTTAGCATTTGGGATCTTGAAACTTTAAATGGTCTTTTCTTGAAACCTTGCACAATATGAACCCCAAACTACAGCTCCACAGTGCTAATACTGGGAAGTCTCAGCCTGGTGACTTGGGACTGAAGTTGGCCTGAGACATATCTTGACTGTTTCCCTTGACGTATAAATATTGTGCTGGATTAGTTGTTAATCTTTAAAACTCACGAGTTTTTCAAATAAAATCAGGTTATTCCTTATCACTTGGGGAGCAAGAAACAAACAATTGAACCCCAAATCTGGCCACACAAGGTTTGCATTCATAGGGCAGTCCCAGAAAATCTAGATTGTGGACAGCTGCAACCAGCCTGTGTTCTTTATTATGTTCTTTATTTTGGCTTTCCTCCCCGCCTCCCCTTAAGCTACCTGCTCAGTTCCTGTCACACTTGTGTTTGCAACAGCTTTTTCTGAGTCATTTAAAATGAGGACTTTTTAGAAGGTCGTTCATGTTTTTTGATTTCTTGCTAAACATGATTTATTTTTCTTGTACTTTTTGCAGCTGTCAGTCAAGGAAGGAAGATGGTCAATCCGGGTCTACCCAGATCTGGACCTACAAGATTAGGATGTGGTGTGGCTCTAGCTGTTGATGGACTAATACGGAGGCTACAGTAGGCGTCCAGAGGGCCGCTTTGCCAGGTACAGGATAGTTCTACCGCCTTACGCTGCCTGTAACAACTTAAGTGTAGAGAGACTGGGGACCAGAGTAAGTCTACAACTGTCTGCCACGCAGCTGATGGCCTTCCCACGGGCTTAGGTGGTTCCGACTTCTTTTGTAGCCCTACGAACACTCCTTTTGTGTCCCTGCCTCCTCTGACCTGCATCTCTGCGAAGGAAGACAGGGTTGTGTGACTTGAGTTTACATCTGTGGGCAGTGCTCTTATGTGGATAGTGACATTGAATCTATTGTCCTGCTTTGTATGAACCCACATGTTTATGTATAGACTCGTGTGGAGCCATGCACGAAAGACAGGCTGTGGCAAAGTTAATTAAGGCTGTTTGCGCAGAGCTGCCTGGAGGCAGGTGGGAGGACGGTAGTGGACGTTCTGCAGAACGTACAAGAATGGAACTCTGCGCTGGACTCTGGGGCCCCACTGTGCTTTCCCAGGGCTAGCAGGGACTTCTTCCTCTGCTTATGGGGATGGAAAACAGTTCTGGGAACACACGAAACCTCCAGGGCCCAGGCCATTCAGAGCATGCCCAATGACGAGGCGTACCCCCTCCAGACGGCTGGGAGTCAATCCTCTCTGTGCTCCAAGAGAGCTGGCAGATTGGCGATGGGCCAGGCACAGAGGGCTGGGAGGGGCAGATGCAGGCTACCGAGGGGGTCAGGTGCAGGCTGAGGGGGGTCAGGGTGCAGGCTGAGAGGGGTCAGGGTGCAGGCTGAGGGGGGTCAGGTGCAGGCTGAGGGGGGTCGGGGTGCAAGCTGAGGGGGGGATCAGGGTGCAGGCTGAGGGGGGTCAGGTGCAGGCTGAGAGGGGGGTCAGGGTGCAGGCTGAGGGGGGTGCAGGCTGTGATCCGGGGTCAGCCGCAGGTGCAGCTCGGGACGGCGGATGGCGCCGGGACTCAGCCGGTCGGCCACAGGGCGTCGCCTCCTGGAGCCGGGGCCAGCCAGGCAGTGCCAGCCGGGGCGGGGCTGATGGGACCCGGCCGCTGCCGACGCAATGCCGCGCGCAGCCCGGGGCGGACGGGCGAAGGGGCGGCGCCCGCCGCCGGTCACCGCCTCCCGCGCCTCCGCCGCCACCTTTCCATTCAGCAGAACATGGCTGGAGCGCGCTGAGTCCCAGTCGCTGCCTCCACCCGGCACCGCGGACACCGGACGGCGGCATGTGGGGCTCCGCTGACGAGAGCTCGGTGCGCGTGGCCGTCAGGTGAGCTGCGGGCCGGACGGGCGGCAGAGCAGGCGGGACCCGCGGGCGGCGCAGGTGGAGACGCGGAGGCCCGGCTGCGCGGTCGGGTCCCCGGGGAAAAGCCGCCGCCCGCGGGCCGGGCACCCGGGAGGGGTGGGAGGGTGCGGCCCGGAGCCCGGGTCCTTCCGTCCTCTCCACGCGCAGGTCCGGGAAGGTGCGGAGCTCGGGGCCCGGGCCTGGCGCAGACAAAGCGGCGCTCGGACCCGGCCCCGCGCGTGGCAGGCGGGCGGGCGGCCGCGGCCTCCGGGTTACGGGTGCGGAAGGGATCGCGGTCCAGGCCTGGACTCGGCGGAGGAGCGGCAGGACCTGGGGCTGGAGGGCTGACCGAGTCCGGCTCCCTGGCCCGGGCGCCCGGTCACCCCGAGGCTGCGTTTCGCAGCGTGGGTCCTTTGCGGCGGGGTTGGGACCGGGCACCCGCGGGTCTGCGTGTCACCTGCGTGATGCACGGCGGGGATGCGGTGCGGGCCGGAGAAATGCAGCATCATCCTGCGCTGATGGCAGGCGGGGGTGAGGTCTTCATGCGGACCCGGTGCGTGAGGTTCTGCGCTCCCAGGCCGCCCCGAGTTGTTAGGACTCTTTTAAGGGTTATGAAAATTACCTCTTGTATGAGAAATACAGTATTATTGGACGCCTCCCACCGCCACGGTCTCTATCCAATATTGTTTTTTTTCCAATTATACAATGGCAGCATTTCTATAGTTATTTTACTCACAGTCTTTTTTGGTGATATCTTGATTAGGCAGAGAAGTGGTAAATTTAGATATCTTGTACCTTTACTTACCTTAAAGAATAGAATGAACTTGAAAGCTACTTCGAGTCTCTTATTTTACAGACAAGGAAATTGTCACCTAATGGACTGGGCAGTTTAATGATTCTTTAGAATCTCTGTTGTAAAACCTTGAAATTTTAATTTCCGTTTTCTGCTATTTCTTGCTATTTTCCATTGCTAGATTAGCATGTTTTTCCTACTCACTGGTATTACCTTTCTTTTGGCCATAAAATATGAATTAATGACTGCATCGGGGCCAGGGAAGAAGAAGGAAAGTCAGGAAGGCCAGTAAAGAGGCATTTTTGTTAGGAGATCAGATTATGGCTGGTGAGAAAAACACAAAATGTTAATGAAATCAAAATTTACTTCTGAGAAAAACCATGTTTAGAGCGCTGAAATTTTCATGTGGTTTTTCTAGACTATGATAAGGTCATTTGTTGACCATTCTATTACATTGATCTTGTTTCCAAAGGAGATGAACAGAATCATGTACAGTCCTAAGGTAATATTGACCAACAAATAATTTACATTGATATGCATGTTCGCACTTTATAGATGAATAAATGTAGGTCTGATTTTTAAAAAACACTTATTTACTTTTTGTTATTTGTTTGTGTAGTGTCTGTGTGTGTGTGCCTGAGTGTGTGCATGTGCACCACATGTGCGCAGGAGTCCGGGAGGGTCAGTTACAGATGGTTGTGGGTGCTGCGAACTGAACCCCAAGTCCTTGCAAGAGCAGTAAGCACTCTTAACTGCTGACCCATGTCTCTAGCCCCAGTGGGTTTGATTTTTTTTAAGGAAAGGCTTTATCCTCCTGCCTCAGTCGTCTAAATGCTGGGATTACAGATGTGTTCCATCATGTGTGGCTATAAAAAGCTTTAACAGAGGAACTTGGTCACCCACATTGTGAAGATTCAGTTTGGTGAAATTTTTTTCCCACGAAATACATTGTTCTCTTGTCTGAACTCTCTAAACTTATTTTACACAGAGTAGAAATAGCTTATGTTCATATACCATCTTAGTATTTATAAAGTGCTTAGACATATATTATTCACTTATAACAAATATGTATTGTGCATTATGCCCTCTATCTGTGATCTTGATTTCTGAGCTAAAACTATTCGTGTTACACACGCACCACGTACCAGGGTCAGGACTGTTGAGATGTTTTATAGCAGGTAAAAACCTCATTCCCTACCATCTGTGACTTAGGTACTGTTATTTTTATGGCCATCTTACAGACAGAGAGCAGAAAGTTAAGTAACCCTCCAAAATTAAACTGGTGGCAAATGACAGCTTGACCACAGCACAGGGTCTTAACCCTGTGCAGGCCGTCGGGAGACAAGAACGTACTTTGTAAAGTTTTGCTCAGCTTAAAGGTCAATTGCTTCTTCCTGATCCTGAACTGCTTCAATTACAAACGGATGACTTTGACAGGCTGTTCATGTCCTGACATGCTAGAAAAGATAGACCTCAGAAAGGAAGGACCTGAATAAAATCAGCTAATATTTCTTCAGATTAACCGAAGTATTTCCTTAAGATCTTCCCAATGTCCAGCAGACCTGTATGTCCTCCATTTTGTGGCAAGCTTCATCAGCAGGATAAATAAATCAATAAAATGTTTTCTCTATAAGTAAAAAGAATGGGAATTTGACCTATCTGTCACCATTAATGAATAATGGAATAGCTGGCAGAAAGGAGAGGGCTCTAATTGCATAAAGGCACAAAGCATCCTTCAGGTGCTTCTGTTTTATTCAACTCAGAGACTTGGTATACGAGAGCCTGTTACTGTACTGTTAGAGGTTTTGTAAAGTTCATCAAGTCTGATAAATGCTGATAAAAAAATGCTGATAAAAGTATCTCTGATGAAAATTTCGTGTCAAAATTGATATGTGCATTGATGTCATGTGTATACACCAGCTTTCAAAGAGCGAAAAAAATGAAAGCAATTCTCACAGTTTCATCATGCTTACATGTTGAAATATTTTGATGTCATTGAGATGAACAAATTATTAAAATTAGCTTGATCTTTTTTTCTTATTACAAATGTGGCTATTAGGAATTTCAAAAGTTCATATGTGACGTATATCATGAGTCTGCTGGGGCGTCCCACTCTGTAGTTTAAGTGTAAGGAAGAAGTATAAAACAGAATTCAGAGATGTGAGAAGAACCATAGACTAACAGTGCCCTTAGACAAAGAAAATAGCAACAGTTGAACAGTGCGTGCTTCTAGTGTGGATATGTACACACTTGGGTATGCACACACATCTGCACATTCATGTAGAATGTGACTTAGTAGTGATTGTTTCCTCAAGATACATGGGGTGAAAGATACTGATTATGGGCTCAATATGGCGCCCGATTTCCTATAAAAGGTGATTACATTGAATGGATGGCTTCACTAGATGGCATTTATAAAGAACAATGGAGTAGAATTCTATTCTTATGTAAATTATCTTATAAACTATTCACTCAACTAAAAATTGTAGAATTAGTTAAACGTTTTTTAATTCTTCAACTAAGGCATGTTGAGATGATATGTCCTTTTTTGTTTCCTTTCTCTGGATGGTGACACAGATTTGTTACTTTTTCCTTTTCAAGAACCTTAGCTTGCAAAATTCATTCAGGGCAGTCAACATTGGAGATAGAGAAAGGACCATTGTGTTTTCTCATTGTATATGGCAACTTAAAATGTCTTTGCTTGGTTTGGGCAGAGCAGAACAGTGAGTTTGAATTAGTGTGTAATATCAAATTTGTGTTTCAGTTTGCTGTGTTCTCACCTTGCTGAAGCAGATTTGTTGTTCAGCAGACCTAAGGGCTGGGTGGACAGTCAGCTTTAAGTCTGTCACTGGTTCTAGTTTGCAGTGTGACCTTCCTGCTTCCCTTATGCTGAGGCTGCAAACCAAAGCTACACTAATTACAAGACCTTTGTGTGTGCTATCTATTAAATGTGATTTTTATTGTTATTGGCACAAACCATTGACACTGATGATGCCTCTGTTTTAATAGGACATGTTTTAAAACTTCAAACTTGTATTTTCCAATAATATATTTACTTAAACTACTTTTTGTTACTAAAGAACCATTTAGGCTATTACAACTTTCCCCTTCTGGTTATAATGCAATGCAGATTTTATTTAAATGCTATTAAAATTCTAGAAGATACCCTGGACAGATGATGTTATTGTTGTATGGAGAATGAGTCTGAAAAACACTGGGTGACTTGAAGATTTCTTAGCCATATCATGTCAAACCTGGAACTCAGACCCAGGTTTCTTATTCTGTGCTCAAACATATTTCCATGTGCTACAAAAACATTTGGCTTACTAACTCCAGTGTAATAAAGGTTTTTGTAGCCTAAACACAAAATATACATTTAAAGTAAGTTATTTGACACATTTTACTGTTTAGAAGATGTAATGGACAAGACTTTTGGGTAGCATTTATTTCATGGAAACATGATTATTTGGTGTTTGTTTATTTCATGCTACAGATACTCAGTGCCTGGGATGTGCTGGGTACTTCCTATCAACATGTCTCCTATACATAATCCTTGCTGCTCCAAAACTTGGGCCTATCAGTGAGACTCTATTTTACAAAATGTGTTAGAACTAATACAAAGTAGAATAAATGGCAAACCGTAGGAATGAAAGCAGTTGCTGCAGTTGGGGTTTTATTCCTTTGTTTTTTAAAAATATTTTATTTATTATTTTTATTTCTTTTTATGTGTATGAGTGTTATGCCTGCATGTAGGTAAGTGCACCCATGTCGTGTGATGCCTGTGCAGGACAGAAGAGGCTGTTGGACCCCCTGGAACTGGAGTTATGGACAGTTGTTAGTGGCCATGTGGGTGCTAGGATTCGAACCCTGGCCTCCTGCAAGAACAGTCAGTGTTCTTAACCACTGAACCATCTCTCCTCCAGCCCCCTTGTTCCTTTGTTTTTTAATGTAACATTTTTAAAGTCCATACATTGTTCAGAAAATAAAAAAGCATGTTCTGGTTCCAAATATACTTCACAGAAAAATTAAACTCTAAAGCTTGTCTATGAGGAGGACATTGTTTATAACCTATTCTACTTGAATATTTTACTTCATGTATATCTTACATGTATCTACATGTATATCTTACTTGTGTACCTTTGGTCAGGAAATGATAGAAATAGAAAAGGAATCAAAGTCATAGCAGGTGATAGGAGTCAAAAGTCAGTGACATTATTTCTAAAGCATGAGTTGATTCTTTTTCTTCAAATATGGTTTAATAAGCTTAAAAGCTGTGGTGGACCAGTGTACTGTTGGAGCGGTGTGGGATGTCAAGCTTCATGTTTAATTATTGCCACCACCAGTGCTCTTGCGTCTGACCTGCTAATTGGTCAATATTTGATGCATAATTGTGGGGTAGTGAATGATGCACAGGAACTTCCAGTTTGGAGAAGCCATGAAAGCAGAAATCATCCCAGCAGTTACCACCGTAATCTGCCCTATCTGCCCGTTCCTATCAGTGCCTCCTCCAAAAAGTAGGCTTGCAATATTACCATGGAATTCTTCCTTGTGATACAGCACAAGATGCCTGTGAGACTCTGACTTAGAAATGGTTATTTTCTGTGAAAGTCATTCATGATCTGACATCATCTGAGGTTCACAAAGGAAGACATGTTAAAGAACTTGAATGTGGGGTAGAAGACAGTGTGTAATATATGCCATTAGAATAATTTTAATCCTAGGCAGCAAATTATTACTAGTGTTTTCAATATTTCCCTTTGAATAGGGGATTTATGAACTCTTTCATCTTGGTTTCCCAGTGGATTAACTATTTAATCTTCTCAGAGTAGTAAAATAATTTTCCTGGCTGGGTGTGGTGGTGCACACTTTTAATCCCAGCACTTGGGGAGGCAGAGCAGGCAAATCTCTGCAAGTTCAAAGCCAGCCTGGTCGACATAGTGAATTCCAAGCCATCTGGGGCTGCAGGGAGACCCTGTCTCAAAAAACAACAAAAATTTTCCTGTGTTTTCCACTTGATTTCAAGCAAATGACAGCCATGTCAAAGGGATAGATTCCACAGCACTCCATGATTCTTATGAAATATATCTGAATGCTTAAGAATTGTATTTGAAGTTCTTTTGCCATTTGTGTCTTAACATTATTAAAAATTTTATATTAAACATAATTTTAGTATTCCTAGAAATGACAGAATAGATTTTAAAGCCAAAAGGCATGTTGAAGAGACAAATGGCCAATGCCCTTTCTTTGAAAGCGTTGATAGTGGGGGCCTAGGGAAGTGGAAGGCGTTATCTGAGATCACACATTTTCAGGTCCAGTCTGTCAGTCTGCACGATGGACCTAGAACTTCATATTTTTCTTGATGCAGCCAAGAAATAGAGTATGTTTGATAAAAATAAGTACCTCCAGTTTTAGTCCTTTAAGCACACATTATAAAAGTTTAATTGGTAGTTAGATGAATTCCTCCTCTCTTGGTGCCCATTATTTTTGCTTTATGAATGCCTCAATTGTCAGCCCTGACTGCTGGTCTAGTTTGGTTTCTGTTGCTATGACTGACCAAAAACAACTTGTAGAGAAAAGGCTTTATTTCATCATATACTTTACAGTCTGTCATTGAAGGAAGCCAAAGCAGGAGCTGGATGCAGAAACCACAAAGGAATGCTCCTTATTTTGCTTTCCCCGGCTTGATTGGCTACTCTTCTACAGCCCTGGCTCACATGCCTAGGCATGACATTGCCTACAGTGGGCGGGGCCCTCTGCATCAATTAGCAGTCAAGAAAATGCCACCCACCCCAGACATGCCCACTGGCCAATCTGATGAAGCAGTTCCTCAATTGAAGGTCCCTCTTCCCAGGTGACTAGTTTCTAACCAGTATAACAAAAACTAACCAGGACAACAAGTAGTTCTAGTGAAGACCTCACAGAGCTTCCTCTGTGAGGCCTAAAATTTTGAGAATTCTGATATATGAAAATGAAAACTATCAGAACTGAATTGTAAAGAGTCATGCAGACTGTTCTCACTATTTACATACAATATATTGATGCTTTAACAACAACCATATACATGTGATATGTATAATTAGGAAATAATTTAAAATATATAATTTTTTTTCCTGTGAATTCTAGGTCTGAGATTTGTTGTTACCTTTAAGCTCCACTTGGTTCTTGGCTCCACCCCAGCACACTAAAGTAACACATTCTAGTAATAGTAATCTCACTATACAGAAGGTAACACAAAAGTGGGGTGGGGTGGACAGGTGTACTTGTAAAATCTGAAAGAAAATACGGAGACTGAGTCCTTTAAAAGGCTCTTGTTTGCAGGTTATTTCGCTACATTGGTGTTACTGTAGCTTTAAATAATTTCTCTCCTCCCAACCCTTATTTCAGAGCGAAATAAAGAATGCACTGTGCTTTGGTTGTAAGAGAGGCCTGCCATCCAAAGCCTATCCCTATATACCACCTTTATACAAACCTTTTTGGTTTGTGTACAATTTCTGCCTTTGGGGACCATCGTCCTCTTTTATAGTCCTTCACTTCTTCCTCTGTAATAGAATACTTAATTCTTTTTATAAAGGTGCTAATGTATTATAGTGACAGTATTGTTACAATGGAATATGTGAAGGGCATTGGTATTATTGACATGAAACAAATTCAAATATCAAGAGGTCATTCAGAAGTTAGCTTCAGGGTCAGTCTACCTGGGTAACTAACTGTTCACCTCCACCTGCTGCTTCAGTAAGAAGAAAGAATCAAGAAAATGTTCACCTGGGTTATGGTAAGATGAGGATCACCTCCCCCCCCCCCCCCCACC
>NW_008334929.1:2946726-3008181 GCF_000622305.1 Nannospalax galili | reverse complement strand
TCCCCCCCCCCCCCCCCCCACCAGCAGTGGAAATCGAAGCAGAGGTCAAGGTTAATTCTTTGTTCTTGGATTTGACATTATTCTTGCTTACCTTTGAAAAGCTGTATCTGCAGTACACAGGACACCATCATAGCTCTCTGACTACGATGAAGAAACTGTTTTCAAAGTACACATTTACATGTTTTGACATAGCTACAAAGTCAGGAGTTGTTCTAAATAAGAAGACTCTCTTCTGACAGGTGGGAATAAGACCTTAGTCAAGCTGTAGCAAATTATTACAGTGTGCTAATGCGGTGTAGCGCATCTCCACCTTCAGTATTCATTCTAATAGTTTTTGATAAAAATTCATTCCTTACATAATTATTGAATATTTCTTATGTTCTGGGGTTATATAAACTATTGCAACATTAAATATGAATAATAAAGGTTTAAGAGCCATTGAGGATTATGCAGTACAGTAGAGTGAACACTGGGTGGTCAGACACCTGTTTTAGTTTGGACTCTTGCCTGTGATCAACTTGGTCTTGACTAGGTAGTTCTCCACTTCAGTGGATGTAGGAAAGGATCAAACAGAGACAACCATGGAAAAGTACTTGAAAAGTGGTTTGATGCAGACTTAGGAAGCAATATCAGGGATGAATTTGATCGACTGTCCATGCGTGTGTCAGTTATAGTCCAAATTCTCAGTGATTGGATTAGTTATCCTTCCAAGTATGACTGATTAGTGTCTGTTTCTGAGTGCTGTATTTGCATCACAGTGTTGAGTACTTCCAGAACCCCCTTTCTGCCCAGTCTCCCAGTTTTCCATATTTGAAGCACACCCTACTTTATGGTAGCCCCCAGATCCTCCTCTTAAAACTTAGTGCAGGTCACCATTTTAATTCTTTTCCTGTACAGGTTTCAATTGGGATGGTTTTTGTGTCTTTGTGAAGTAGTTGCCATGTTAATAATTAGTTTTGTGTTGTTCTACCATTCACTAGTTGTTTCACATAATATGAGATTAGGGACCACATTAGACAGTAAAAATGTGAATCGGCTTGCATATGCTTTCTCGCATTGATGTTGGCAACAAACTATGAAAGTACAGAAGGGATTCAAGACCCCGTAAAGGGGGAACTAATTGGACCAGAGGTAGTAGTGATGGAGAACATTTACTTAGTCTTTACTATTATCGTGTGTGTACACAATGTGTGTGAGAGTGTGCGTGCAGAGGTGAAGGGACAGCCTAGTGGAGTCGGCTTCGCCTTCACCTTTGGGATCTGGGGAAAGGCTCAAACTCAGGTTCAGGCTTGTACAGCAATTACCTTTACCCAGCAAGTGCCTTTGCCTGCTGGGTCATCAGGCTGGCCCTCGGAAATTTACTTTTTCTGTGTTCTTCTCTGGCCTCTGTTGCTGATGAGGCAACACTAATCACAGGAGTCATGTGAAGGCCTATCTGTGGGCATTTTGAAAGAAGAGTGGTACTTAGGAACAGGAAATACATCTTTCAAGCCAAGTCTGATCTTCTAAATGAGCTTTTAACCTCATAAGGAAGTTATTTTACTCATTTTTTCCATCATTAAAATATCAAATTAGGAAAAGTACCATGGCACAGCTGAAGAAAGCCAGCTGTAGTGCCCTGAGTAATATTATTACAAATAGAATTTTGTACATTTATTTTCAGTCTGTTTTCATATGTGTAACTATATTCCCCCCCCTCAGTTGTAATCAGCATGTAGTCTGATTTTTTAGTCTGATACTCCACTTATAATGTATAATAATTTTCTACATACTTATATTAAGGAAGGATAGTTTGAGTATACATTATCTGCTTTATTTTAGTACTTGAATATCATAGATGTTAAATTCAGTATCTTAAGCAGTAATTGGCAAGCAGTAATTGCTTAACAAGGGCATTGATTTCACTTTTTTAGGAACTGTGTTGGCTCCCGTGATTGCTGTTACGTTGTGTTCGCTGATGAGCATGACTGTTCAAGTGAGCTTCCTGGAGTAAGGGTTGAGGATAGCACTGCTCAGTGTCTGGTTAAGTGTTTTGACCCTGAGCATACTTTTCAGAAGAAGCTGTATTGATAGTTGATTTGAACTTTTCACCTATTTCTAGGTCAAGACGCAATGTATTAGAGTACTGTACACATTTGTCCCAGAATAGTATTCTAAACCATGATGGCAAGCCAAATGTAGAGCTGGAACCTGCCCAGGTTCCTAAAAGTGAGTCCCTTGCTAAGGCTTTTCTTCACTTTCCACTCAGTTCAGTAGCATCTGTCCTGTCCTAGGGTGGAAGTTGTCGACTGCCCATTGACCTCGAAGTTGCAGGTCTCATTCCTGCCATTTGGCCTGTAGTGTAAGTTTGCTAGATCCAAATGTCACATCTGTGACCCTTCTGAGGGTCAGTTTACGCAAGAGTACGAGGCTTTTGAATTTTTGTTTACCAACTTGCCCTTAGATAGGCAGTAGATTCCAGCTGTCCTTGATTATATTTTTAACCCGGTTTGTTATGTAATTAGACCTCCTGTTACTTTCTGCCAGATTCAGTTTTTGTCTTTGAATATATAATTTCATTAGTTAGCTTTAGTCTTTAATTTTGTATTGTTATAGCTTACCATATTTTTTCATTTACCCTTTACATGTATTCTATGAGCAACTCAAAGACTTGATTATCTTGAACTTTTAAACTTGAGCAGTTTTGTGGTCTCATTTAACATCACTTAGTCTTGTCTGTTTTATTTAGAAGGGGTGAAGATGTTAGATCTTGTGGGCGGTTGTGACCCATAAGTCCAGTTGATTACATTGTGATGCTTGTAAGGGCAGGATCATGAGGTCAGTCCCTTCCTGGGCTTGCCAGCATTGCACCGTCTTAATGTGACCTCTATGGCGATGTGTGCTGTTCAGAAGCAGGACTGGATATAACTGAAGGTGAATCAGTACCACTCAGTTAATGCTTGTGAAAACTCTCTTCATCCATGTTCCAAAATCTTCCTCCCTTTCATCAGATCATTCCCAGTGAACATAATGCTATATAAAGTGTCTAATAAATTGTGTAATAGTAAATATTGAAAGTCCACATGGGCTACATAAGTGACAGTAATACATCATATATTTGTTGTGACAATTGAAGGAGATGCTTATTAAAACCCTGTACTGGGGCTGGAGAGATGGCTCAGCGATTGAGGGCGTGGGCTGCCCTTGCAGAGGACCTGGGTTCCATTACCAGCACCCACATGGCCACTAACAACCATTTGTAACTCCAGTTCCACGAGATCCAATGCCCTTTTCTGATCTTCTCAGGCACTGCATGACATGGGTACGCTTACATACATGTAGGCAATACACTCATTTTATATATATCCCCTATACTAGCTGGGTGTGGTGGCACACACCTCTAATCCCAGCACTTGGGAGGCAGAGGCCGGCAGATCTCTGTGTGTTCAAGGCCAGCTTGGTCTACAAAGTAAGTTCCAGGCCAGCCCCATCACAGGGAGACCCTGTCTCAAACAAAAACAAAAAAAACAAAAACAAAACCCTATAGTATTGGCACATAGTAAATGTGTGATTTGTGTCTGTATGTGTGTCGTATGTTTATGTATATATGTGTATGCCTGTATATGTTACATTTGCATGTATGTATGTATGTGTGTATGTATGTGCATGTGTATGTATTTATTTTGTAGCAGCCCTATCTGAGTTAACTAGTCCTTAGTAAAACTATGGCCATTAGCACGGTTTTCAAGTTCCCTGGTTCTGGTTCCAGCAGTGTTAAGAATCATGAGCCTGCAGCATAGTTACCTGTGAATGTCTGGCTCCCTCAGCCTGTTTCACATGTAGTCCTTGATGGCCCTGAATGTGTGGACAGTCCTTGTGATTTCTGAATCAGTCATCAAGGAAATTGGAGCAATGTTTTCATGCCCTTCCAACCTGTTAGCTAAAATTTGTTTTGCTGCTCCAGGCTTCCTGTGGGTTGTGTTTGTGGTTTTAGGGTCTTGGCTTTTTTAATCTCCTTTTTATTTGATCTGACTTGGCTTCTGTAACCCCTTTCCCCATATCTGGAATCCAAACAATTTGGTTAAAGGGAAAATTTAAAGTCTCTCTTTCTTTGGGAGACACTTAACTCACTCTCTTTTTTCCAACTTGATTCTTTTTCGATCCAGATGAGCTCAGAACTGGAAGGTGACATCAGATGGTCTGCAGTTGTGTGTGTGTGCTGGTAGCAGTCTAGCCCAGGTCACCTCTGTAGCCCGTCTTACTACCACGACACCCAGGCCTGTGGCAGGCTTAGCAGCCAGCTTTCTCGTTATACTGTGACGGCCTGGAGGCTCTAGTGTATTTTGAGATCAAGAAGCTGTGACTTGGATGAGAATAGTGTGAAACACATACACACACATATACACACACACACCTCATTAAGAACGAATGAACTTGACCATTATAGTATAAAATATATTAACACTGGAGTTGGGCGTGGTGGCACACGCCTTTAGTCCCAGCACTAGGGAGGCAGAGGCAGGTGGATTTCTGTGAGATCAAGGCCAACCTGATCTACATAGCAAGTTCCAGGCCAGCTGGGGCTACAGTGAGACCCTGTCTTAAAAAAACCAAAAGTCCCCCAAAACCTAATACCTATGTGTGTGTGTGTGTGAGTGTGTGTGTTGACATCAATAAACAACAAACAATAAACAAAAAAACTTTTGCTTTCTATTGTCCATTGATGAGTCTATCAAGAAACTTTGAAATTTCTGGTCACCCCTACCTTTGTGTTACTATTAAAATTGGTTGTGCCGGCTCCTATTGTGGCCTTAGAATGTGTGCAGTGGCAACTGAGCATCGTTTGATAAAGCAACCTGCAGAGCTGCTATATCTAGGTCAGTCTTTGCTTTTCTCACTGAGGCATCACTGCAGTGGGGATGGGATACAGAGAAAGAAGAATGTGAAGGATGAGGACACTGGTTTTGGTTCTGTGCTGTGGTGGTCTGTATTTAGGGTAAAAATATTAATATCCAGGGACAGTGATACCATCTATCACAATGCCAGCCAAGAGCTACTTAAGTGGATTTCCCCCTCTCCTATTTTAGCTTGACATTCCCTATCCATTTAGATTATTATTATTATTATTATTATTGTTGAGAAAAGATCTCCCAGTAGCCCCCCAGCTGACCTGGAGCTTGCTATGTAGACCAGGCTTGTCTCAGTCACACAGAGATCCACCTCCTCTGCCCCCTGAGTGCTGGGACTAAAGTCATGCACCAATGTGCCAGGTGACTCCTTTTTTAAAATCGACATAATAGTCTGTATTTACCTGAGAAAGTTTACAATTCCAGGAATTTTTGCTTTATCTTTGTTGGTTTTTTTTGGACCATCCAATGTGATTATTTGTATGCTATAAAAATGCCCTTTTAAAATTGAATCTTTTAAAATGACTTTGGCAGCGGTAGACTTTTACCTCACTCTTCCCATCCCATGGTTCCATTTTTGAGGTGAGAATGTTGTGAAAGAACTCCCATGGGAAAATCATGTGACACCTTTTTATGACTCTGGTCCTTCCTGTGAAGTGGGTAATATTTCTGTTGTGTAAATCACAGATATTTAGTAAAAATGTAAAAAGAAAAATTATTGCTCCAGGATCAGAGGGTAGCAGGACTTTACTAAATATATTCTGAGCAAAATATAGGCATTTGTCCCTAAGGTTCCTAAACATTCCTCATCCTGGACTGCTCCAGTTAAACTTGGCTCAGAGCAGTATATATCACTTTAGTTCAATTCAACTTACTAGTTGTGGAGGCCCACCAAGACCAGGTGCACTCAACATACTTTGCCAGGAAAACATAAGATGAATTGGATATGGAGTTTGCCCTTAAAGAACTCAGTCCAAGGGCTGGTGATGTAGGTCAGTGGAAGAGTACTTTCTTGGCACGCCTGAGATCCTGGATTTAATCCCTGAAAAAGTGAAAAAGGAAGAACTCAGTTGAGCTGGAAAAGTCTGCGTGTCAATACACGAGCCGATGGCCTCCCCAGAGATGTGCCCAAAATGGATGTGCACGTTCTGTGCCAGCTGTTGGCGTAGACAGCCCAGCAGCCATGCTGAGTCATTAGCCACTTGTTACCATGCAAATACTTAGTAATGAAGTCCCATGAAATCTACTCTTTGCAATCTCCTAATCTCTAATGCTTCTCTAATCTTTTTTTTTTTTTTCTATTTGAGTCAGTGTCTCCCTGTAGCCCCAGCTGGCCTGGAACTTGCTATGTAGACCGGGCTGGCCTCCCTCTCACAGAGATCCACCTGCCTCAGCTTCCTGAATCCTGGGATTAAAGACCTGCACCACCACCCTGGCTGCTTTCCTAATTTCTGTACTCATTTTTTTTTTTCTAGTTTCTCTCTATGAATTTTACCCAATTTTCATCAGCTCTATGATTGCAAAGATTTATTAACAACTCATTCACACACACCATTGTTGCTGTTTTGATGGACCTCCCTCCCACCGTGGGGGCAGGGGATGAGTAGGCGCAGAGTCAAGGACACAGACACCAGGCAGTCTGCGAGTAAGCTTGTTTATTGTGAACAAAGGTCTGCCTTATATACCCACTCTCCGGTCCCCATTGGTTCCCAGTGTCCCAGTGTCCAGTTGTCACTCTCCCATTGGTGCTGTGACCTCGTTGTCAGCCTCTAGGTCACCAGGCAGATTTTAGGTTGGCTACTTCAGTGGTTGAGACCAGGAACTACCTCGCACATGCGCCCTTTGTCAGGTGGGCCTTCCTCTTACACACCATGATGCAAATACACACATACATGTATGTATGCATGTACATACACGTGTCCTTTTCTGACAGTTAATAGCATTTATTGAGAGGCCGGCTTTGGTTTGGCTGAGATAGATAGGGAGCTTCTGTGGAAATTTTCTAGAGTATTTCTTTTCTAAGAACATTTGGAATACATTTTAAAACTCCTTTATTAGCTGCATATCTTTTTTTCTTGTGTATCCATGTCATCAATCCCAGTTTCCTGTCGGTACTAGGCAGTGTTTTTTTCTCAATAGAATGATGCTATGCTTTATTATACAAAGACCTAAACAATGATCCAAGGTTTGCTGAACATGTAACATTGGGGAGGCTTTGCTGTCACTAACAGCTCCAGTCCTCAGTTTTCAGTCAGGTGTGTGCCTTTAGGTAGCACACACATGGTTTCTTAAAAGGGAGATGAGCTTCGAGGGGAAATTGATTTTTTTTTTTTTTTTTTTTTTTTTTGGGGAGGAATGAGATCAATAGCTATGCTTTGTATTGAAGTTACTTATCAGACATTATAATAAAGACGTCAAATGCATATATTGCTCTGAGTATATGCATTTGGACCACAAGGAAGTTGTCTGCTTCGAAGATAAGATTTTAAGTCACCAGCATTTAGTTGGTTGAAGCTATGGGAATGTGTTTACCCAGGGACAGTGAAAGGTAGATTTGTGACTAAATCTGACAGTACACCGGGGACAGCAGTGAGAAATGTTGGGGAGATAAGGGCGTGGCAGAAGGTAACCCCTCTTTTCTCTTGGTAGTACTGGGCACTGATCCTAGGCCTCCTCATGCAAGCCCCATCCCTGGTGTTTTGGTTGGGTTTTTTAGGAACCCTTTTAAAATTTGAGGCATGCTAAGTTGCCTATGGCCTTTCCTGCTGTAGCCCAGTAAGGCCTTGAACTTGAGGTCCTCCTGACTCAGCCTCTGGAGTAGCTGAGATTATAAGCCTGTATCACCAAGCTTGTCTGAAGATGACATCCTAGGATGAGAAAAAAAGCTAGATTAGAAACTGCTGTGGAGAACAAAGAGGAAGCTCTTCTCTAGGCTACTTACTCATATGTGGGGTGGAATTTAAAAAAAAAGCCTTACTTAGGGGTACTTCAGAGCACTCCATTGAAAACCATGTCTTTATGGGCTAGGTGGGTGAGGTTTTAGGTTGAGGCTATAGGTGAGTTTTCTAATAGACATACCTCAGTTTACATAGTTATCAGGTACTTAATATATGTCACAAACAACAGTTCTAACATCTGAACACAAGTCTTATGATCTGTATGGTAATCCTGTATCCTAGCAGTACTATTATTAATTCTACTTTGTGAATGAGGAAATGGAGAAATTAAGCAGCTTGTGGTTGCACAGCTGAAGTGTCAGAGCCAGATTTGAATCTTAGATCCAGCTGTGTTCTAACCATAGCCACCTCTCGTATTGATGGACCATTTCTAGCATAGAGCTGTGGTGTTGAGGAAGGAAGTAAGAGATAGAAAATGGAACCAAGTTAGAGTGTAAAGGAGCATTCTTGAATACCAGTGTTTGTACTGAAAGACGATCTTAGGAACCTGAGGAGATAGCTTAGTTGGCCAAGTGCTTGCAAGATAAACATGAGGACCTGAGTTTGATCCCCAGAGCCAGGTGTGATGGCCTATGCTTGTAATCCCAGTGCTGAGGAGGCAGAGATAGGCAGACAGATCCTTGGAGCTTGCTGACCAGCCCAGCCCAACCTGCTCGGTAGGTTCCATGAGGGACCCTGTCAGAAAGCAAGGTGGACAGCATTCCTGAGGGGTAACAACTGAGGCTAATGTCTGGTCTTCACACACATGTGCACACATATGCATGAGCACCTGGGTCTACACACATGTGCACACATGAGGACCTGTCTACCCACCCCCCCAATGACCATCCTGGAAACTGGACCTGATACAGAGGCTTTGATGAAGAGTACTTTGATGAACTAGTTCAATATTTCAAACCAAACAACAATTTGAAGATCAGAGATGACTGCTTCTGCTTGGGCTGCATGTGTTTGGTTAACAGAAGGAAGTGGCTAATGAAAAGTTAGATTCAACCTATGACACCGTGTTATGATGGAACATTTCACATTCTGCCTGACTTGTTAGGAGGCCCTTGTTCCTGCCTTAATGTCCTCATAAATCCACAGCCTCTTACTAAAAATGTCTGTTTTCCCCAGTCTCCAACTTTCTGTGGCAGAATTTCAATGAAATGGCTTATTTTTGTGCTGTTTTAGTTTTTGTCCACTTAATGAGTTATCACGAACTTGTGATTTGACAAACAGCAGAAGTTACTCTTGCTTGCCTAGTATTTTCCTCGCTGTTACTGAAGCCCTGTGTTCAGACTTTACCAGGGGAGGAGCAGTTACCATTTTTCTGCCTAGACCCTTGACACACTTCAGATTTTAGTTCGCTCCCCTCCCCCTCCCTCTCTTCCTCTTCCTTCACGCCATTGGAGTTCCTGGGATGATGTCTAGCAAATTTCAGGACTTTTACTTGATATTATGAGGAATAAAAAAAGCCTTTTATTTTGTTCTAAGTGCTAGTATCTTACTGTATTAATAATTCATGTGATTTCACAGTGATTACTACTGGTCAGTATGGTTCTCCGACAAGTTATTAACCCTTAAAGTGGCAAGAAAGGATTTTTTTCATTACAGAAATGAAAGAAGATCTAGGGCTCAACTCTATGCTTACCAGTGACATGTAGATAAGTTACTTGAAACATTATAATAATAATAATTTTTATTATCAGTATTATTTTATATGTATGAGTGTTTTGCCTACATGTATGTAAGTATATCCACGTTGTTCAGTGCCCACAGAGACCAGAAGAGGGTGTTGGATCTCCTGGAATTGGAGTTATGGATGGTTGTTAGCCACAATGTGGGTGCTGGGAACTGAACCTGGGCCAGTGCTCTTAACTGTGGAACCATCTCTCCAGCCCCTAGATAAATTTCTTCAGACAAGACACATGTTTTTAATTCTTTTTTTAATCTTAGCCTCATCTTTAAAATGAATTAAATATAAGAACTCCAATATTCCTCTAAAATTTATAAATCAATTTCCAAGGCATTCCTACAGGTAGAACTACTCCAGAGCAGGAAGTTTTGAGTCCAGTGCACATAGGAAGGAGCTTTCAAACATTATACCATACCACACCATTCCATGTCATCATCCATCCATCCATCCATCCATCCATCCATCCATCCATCCATCCATCCATCCATCCATCCATCCATCCATCCATCCATCCATTCATTTACTATCAGTTAATTCATTGAATATTCCTTATACTACATTCTCATACAAAGTAGGTATGGTTCCTTTTCTTTTAAAGGGAAAACAATAAAAACAGAACCTGAAGATTAGGGATATAGTTCAGTTGGTAGAGTGCTTGCCTGGTATTCAGGAAGCCTTGAGTTTGATCCTCATCAGCCAGTAAACCAGGTGTCATGGACCTCTTCTGTATGCCAGTGGAGCAGGAGTATCAAGTTTGAAGTCCTCCTGGCTATGTCATAAATTCCAGGACAGTCCTGTGCTGCAAGAGACCCTGTGTTGAAAAGCTGAGAAGCCCAAACCAAACCAAACAGTTACCCTCCGCACCAAAGAAAACCACACCAAAATAAAGCCCGAGAATTTGAGAGACTATTAATTGAGCAAATAAAATAACATAGAGATTGTACCACAGCTCCTAGTATATAGTGGTTGCTTAACAAATGTTTATTTCTTGTTGAAACAAAAATCTGTTAAATCATTTTAACATGTCCTGGGGCTATACTAATTGTGTCCTCTTAATGATAAATTTTTGGTGATTTGCAAGCACTCTGGGTATAATGTCAGTATAATATAATCATGTAACATCATCATTTGACGTAGGCATATAGCAACTTATATTTGTTGCGAATGCCAAGCCTTCCTTCATCTTGCTAATGGATAATTCTCATCAATGCTACTTTGGATGCTTTTAGTACTCATCACTCATTAAGAAATACTCTGAATTAAGTGTCGTCAGTTTGTAATGTCTGCTGTCGTTTCCCAGCATTTCTCAGACACCTATATGTGTCCAGGCTGATATCATAATCAGATATTATGTATTAGAACAGACAGACATATTGAGTTTATAGATCAACAACCTGCAGAAAATTGTAGATGCTCTGTACCTTCATACATCAGGTTTACGAGTAAGAGAGGAAGCCCTGTTGAGGGACATGAACAGCAGTATGTGCTGTGGCTTGTAATCACTCAGCATGTCATTTCATGCCTGCAGGGCTTTTCCACAGAAGTAGTAACTGGGCAGTTCTCAAAGCTTACTAATATCTCTATCCTGGTTCAGATTAGGCCGTAGAAAACCAGTGTTTTTGGCATGCTCTTTTTCTGTAACTGGATGTGCTTATTTAAATCACAGAATTAGACTTGCTCAGAAGAGTGACAAGTTGAACTCACTGGTACAGTTGAGGTGCTAGAGCTTGTTCCTCGGTGTGCACATGAGGTGTCGTCTTGCTGTCTTTCTGTGTCATTTCTCCATCGCCTCCGCCAGTGCCCTCATTCATAGTGTCATAATTATGCTGACTAGTGAAGATGACCCTTCTAAAGACAAGCTTTCCTTCCAGAGTGGGCTCATGGTCACATCCAGGACCGTTAGGACTGACTGGCTGTTGGCTGTAGCCTTGGTAGAATGTAGCGGGTAATACGGTGCAGCTTCTCCTCATCCACCACACTGAGAACAAAAAGAAACCTCTCAAACCTGTTTTCCATCTGCATCAAAAGTAATTCTCAGCGCATACGTTTTCTTTTCTGTTTTATCATATGATGGAAATAGAGCAGAGTTCAGTGAAATTAACAGTCACCGCTGTCTTTGACATTTGAAAATGTAATCCTGATCAAGTTGTATTCTCTTGAGAGAATTTTCTTTTTTCGTATGATTTAGATGTGATTTACATTTGATAATTTTCAAGTCTTTTTTTCATAATTTATTATGACAATATTTTCCATCTTTCTTCCTGAAGACTGTGTCTCTAATCCTGTTTGAGGAGAGTCTCTGTCGTGCACCCCTAGGTACCACAGGCGTAGGCAGAGCCTCCAGTACTATATTCTTCTCCTCACCCCATGCAGGCTGTTCACAGTGCTATAGTTTCTGTCTTTACTGTTCAGTTAGTGTAGAAACAGCTAACTTTTGTATGGCCCCTGGTTCCTTGTAGTTAGAGACTAAATACTTGTATTTTTAAAAATCTAAATCTCCTAGTAACATGTTATTCTTATTTTAAAATGGTGAACTGGATTCAACATTTGGGACACCGTCAGGAAGGAAAAGAGCTGGAACGTGAGTAGGGTCTGGCTTAGCCACGTGACTTTCCCCTCCGTCCTCCCTCATCCTGCTGTCAGGATTTTTTCCCTCAAGTATCACTTTGAACTTATCTCTTCTGACCTCTTTGCTTTCTTATCCCTCTGTATCTCTATCTTTTCGGCCATCTAACATGGGCACGTTTCTCATTATCCCAGAGTCTAAGCAGAGCCTGTTCTTAAACACAGGGCCCTCCTAATCTTGAGCGGTCAGAAGGTCAGAGTTGTCTTTTTAATTTTTTTGTCTTTAGTACTTAGTACAGTCATAAACTTATTTTGCTGAATGAATTAAACCTTTATTCCTGGCCCTTCAATAGTTTGGATCCAGGAACTGAACTTTGGGACCTGCCTTGTATCACTGTTCCAATAATTTGTGCTGTTCACTGTGCTTTAGTTACTGTCTGTGTTTACTGCTTAGTTCATTGTTAGACTTCCTTAGACTAACGTCAGCAACAAAACAACACTTGTATTCATAGATTGCTTAGCACAGACTCATCTATATATTATAGTAAGCAATCTTTGTTCATTGATAACTAGCTCTGCAGTGTCTGGGACAGTGATTAATTCATAAGAGAACTTTAATATTTGTTGATTGACTGTAAATTTTTCCTATAAATCAGAATAGACCTTTGTGAAGTATCTGCACCTGCTGACAATGCCTGCTGGAGGCTAACTATCCATCTATTTAGACCTGTGTTTCTGCCTGACCTCATACTCCAGATGTGCTGCTCTATCTGTTGATTCTGACCTGCCTGCTTGAGTGGATTTCTTCCTGTGGGTGCCTATGTGACTCACCAACTGTGGAGACCCTGGGGATCTGTCTGGCCATTTACGCTTCACATTTAGTTGGATCATATATTTACTAAGTGTATGTAAACTTCTTTAAGAACTGCTTAACAGCTTTAAAAATAGGTTTTTAAAAAAGTGATTTTCTGATTCTGTTTGAATGACATAGGTTCAACTGCATGTCAACTGGGTCTTGTGAGTAGGTATCAGTGACAGTTACGTGGCAGTAGTTAATGATCTCAGTGATTGCAGCTGCATTGTTGTCCTTGAATATGCTGTGGTACAAGAGACAGAAGAACCTTGCACTACTATCCATAGAAACAGGAAAGTACTGTCTCAATCACTCAGTGAAATTATTTGAAGGTTTTTGCCAATATGCAAAGGTAAAGGAAAATAATCACGGAAATCCAAATTTCCATGCTGTTTATTTCAATGATGGTCATGCCATCCAAAGCTCCCAAGGCAATGCCAAGTTTTTGAATAATATAAATGATAGGCACCTTATTAAATATTGGTCAGTTTGTTATGCATGCTCTTTTAAGTTATTTCTTTTATTTTGTTTTATTTTTTATCAGAGACTGGGAATATGGCTCAGTAGTAGAACACATAGTTAGCATGTGTGAGGACCTGCCTGGGTTTGGTTCTAAAACCAAGTTAAAAAAACCTAACTAGACTCCTTTGTGAAGTCTAAAACATACAGTGTATTTCAGACTGTTTTGGAGTATTGGTGAGAAACCTTTATTAGCTTTAGCTAGATTTATTCTTTTTGTTTTATGGTACTTAGTCGATCTTATTTTTCAAGATTTAACATCAAATATTATATCTTTCAAAGTAAAATAACTTTGTGGAATAGATGTTTTAATATAGCTTTAGTCCCATGTGCTATTTGATGGTCTTACCGTTATGGACAAACACAGAGGGCTGCCTCAGTACATCCATCGGAGCCCAGGATATTTGTGTGTACAGTTTTTTACTTCCGATGTCTCAGTTTTGAAGTAATTTGAATTGGTAGTTCCTTATAGAAATGCAGATTTAGTCTCTGTCAGAATTGATTTTTGTTTTCATAGAACAAAGAAATGTGGTGTGACAGAGACATCTGGACACACTTTTACTTGTTCCCAAGAGACTTCCTTGAAAGTATTCTGCCTTGTCAAAGAGACTCCAGGATTAGGTGTTGATGTTTTGTTTAAACGGAGTAACAAGGAATAGACAGGCGCAAGAGGGAAGAAATGATCCATTGTTTCAGAATGAGGGTAAGGAACCGGGCAAGCAGTGTTAGCTGTTCATTACCTGTGTAGTTAGAAACAAGACGTGTAGATATTATAGTGTCAGAATAATAAAAATTTAGTGTATCCTGTCTCGTCTCCCTGCCTCTAATGGATCTAGGGCTTTGTGAGCACCAGGTAAGTTCTCTACCACAGAGCTATGTCCCCAGCCTAATACTGCCTAAACTAACATTTTCTTTTTAAAAATTTAAAGTCTTATTTATTTATTTAGAGACCTGGTCTCCGTGTAGCCCCTTTGGCCTGGAACATGCTGTGTAGACCAGGCTGGCCTTGATCTCACAGAGATCTGCATACTCCCCAGTGTTGGGAGTTTTTAAAAGCATGGGGCTCCACACCTGCTCATTTCCTTTTTTTTTTTTTTTTTGGTTTTTTTGAGACAGGGTCTCCCTGTAGCTCCAGTTGCCCTGGAACTCACTATGTAGACCAGGCTGGCCTTGAACTCACAGGGATCCGCCTGCCTCTGTCTCTGCCTCCCAAGTGCTGGGATTAAAGGTCTGCACCACCACACCCAGCCTCATTTTCTTTTGTTAAAAGATGAAATTGAGGTAGGTGATTAAGACTGGTGTTTGAATTAAGAAACAAGAGAAATCTTAATGTTTTTGCCTCATTAGTGGCCCTGAAAAGGGAGTGCAGTGAACGATGCCTTTGACTTCACATCTCACAACCATCACGTGGATCCTTCAGGACAACAGAAGGGGGATTCGTGGCAGCTTGTTGTAAACGAAATAGTCTGTTTTCCCTGTTGCACAGATGTGCAGGTTCTTAGCATAAACGGTGCGAAGTTCATAACTTCTAGAAGTAGTTTTAGGGTTTTAGTTTTATTGCATTTTAAAGCCAAATGGTCCCATCTGAGGCAGTTTGAAGAAGGTATTTGTAAAAGATTACTCCTCCAATTGTGCCAGATGCACAAGTTATAGTAGATAATTTTCAGCAAGTGCTTTCCATCTACTTCACGGTAGAACAGGCTTAAACAGCCATCCAGTTTTTATTTATCATGATGGGACATTGATTTAGTGACTGATTGAACACTGATGTCTCTTCTGTAGCTGTCTAGACAGCACATAGGAGAGACATGGCACTTGGTTTGTGTGGGCATACTATGTTGTCACATGCCTAGATTTTAGGTATGTTTGTTAAAACACTATTAAGCATTGAACTTCCTGGAAAAGTAACTTGCTTTTTTTCTGGTATTAAATTAATTGTATATTCTTTAGTTGTTAAACATGAAGCCATCCTGTGTGTAGTGGTGCATGCCTTTAGTCCCAGCACCAAGGTGGCAGAAGCATTCAGAGCGCTGTGAGTTCAAGACCAGCCTCCTGGTCTACACAGTGAGTTTCAGGCCATCCAGGACTGCATAGGGAGACCCCATTGCCCTAGTTTGGTTCTCCATTGCTGTGACAAAACACTTTGACTAATACCAACTTGGGGAGGAAAGGGTTTATTTATCTTATGTCTCCCAGGACATAGTCCATCAGGGAGCCCAAGGTAGGAACTCAGGGCAGGAACCTGGAGGCAGGAGCTGGAGCACAGGCCATGGAGGAACGCTGCTTACTGGCTTGCTCCCCTGGCCTCTGCTCAGTCTGCTTTCTTATTCAACACAGGCCCACCTTCCCAGGGGTGGCACCACCCGCAGTGGGCTGGGCCCTCCCACATCACTCATCAAGAAGATGCCCCTCAGACATGGCCACAGGCCAGTCCAATGGAGGCAATTAGGTGTATCAAGTTGACACTAATGCTATCCAGCACACCCATGTTAAAGTAAAGCCCATTTATATATAAATTTAGATAGTATTTATTGAATTGCTTCTATGTGCAGTATCTTATGATGAATGGAAAAGAAGCACTTTTGCCACTCCATATGCATTCCAGTCACCTGTGGCTCTTGTTAAAATGCAGATTTTAACCAGGGAACAGAGGTACATCCCTGTAACCCTGGCCCTGGTAAAAGACCAAGACAGGCTGATCTGAAGTTTGAGCTTAGCTCGGGCTTCATAATAAGACACTGTTGCCAAAAAAGTACAGATTTAATGTCATAGGTCTGTGGTAGGGCCTCAGACTCTGCATGCCTAATAACCTCCTCAGTTGTTACAGCTCAATGAATAGCCAAGTTATAATATATATCATCAAATATTTGATGTTTCCATTCAACCACATCAAACATTTAATTCTTGGAGATAAGAGCTGACTGGGAGCTAATAGAGGTGTGGACAGTGTTTGAGCTAAAAGTTAGATGATAGATGTTTATGGAGGAAAAGGCAATCAGCCACTGTTTCATGGCAAAAGTAGGTGGTACAAGGTGGATCCAGAAGAGGTTGGGGTGGGAAGAGTTAAAGAGGAGGCTTTGCAAAGGGGAGCAGTGTCAGGCCGTCCGAATGAAGGTGGCGACTTTTCAGGGCTCCCCCTCCCTCCTGGCTCGTAGGGAGCTCAGTTTCTTAATTTTCCAATATGTAAAAAGATTTTGCCTGGTCTTACTGCAATTTCTGTAACCGATTTTCTAGTTTAGTTGCACCGTGGAAGAAGAAGTTGGTTGATGTCTGGTCTCTGAATTTGAGAACTTGCTTTAGGTGATGTGATCTGTACCTTAGTTATTTCACTGATGTAAAACAGTGCTACTGTGACAGGCTGCCAGACAGGGGCAACTTGAGAGACAAGGGATTTATTTTGGCTCATGGTACAGGGTGTTCACATCCATCATACCAGGGAAGGTGTGGGCAGAGGGCTCAGGTTGTAGTTGTGAGAGTCTGAGGCGGCTGCTTGTTACCTGGTAGTATCTAAGAAGCAGAAAGCTCAGGCCAAAAGCAGAGCCAGCCTAGAACCCTCAAGGCCTTCTCCTGTGGCCCAATGTGGAAAGCTGGGTACCATGTCCAAAGGTTCCACAGCCTCCCACAAATAGCACCATCAGCAGGAGACTGATCACACGAGGCTGTGTGGGACATTTCCCATTTCAAACCATAATGATCATCATAACACAATAATCTATTATGTATACACTTGAAAAGGGTGTGTTTCCTGTTCTATAAATGCCAGTTAGGTTAAACTAGTTAACACATCCATAAAATCTCTTCTATTTCTCCTAATTTTTAAATATTTTATTTATTACTTTTATTTTATGTGTATGAGTGTATTGTATGCGTGTGTGCAAGCGCACCTGTGTGCAATGGCCGCAGAGGTCAGAAAAGGGCTTCGAATCCTCTGGAACTGGAGTAACTGGAGTTGTTAGCTGCCATGTACATGCTGGATTTGAACCTGGGTCCTCTGCAAGAGCAGCCAGTGCTCTTAACCACTGAGCCCTCTCTCCAGTCCTAATCTCCGCTAAATTTTTGCTTTTGCTTTATTACTGAAAGAAGTTAACCTTCTCCAAATATGATAATATGGGAGATTTCATTTTTTATTTCAGAATAGGGCATGGTTTATGAGAATGGAAAATCACTGTAAATAGTATGGTAGGGACACAAGGTCACATGCTTTTTGCTTGTGAAAGAACTGAATAGAGGAATAAAAATCATTTATTTTAAAATGATTGCTTGAATATAGTCAAATTGTAGGTTTTTCTCTGGAATTTTCTGAGATTGACTTAGAAACTTAGAAAGTGGGAGTTGTGGAGGTTAGAGATAAAAGTGGCAAGAAGCTCAAGATTTTCGAGAAGGAACACACACACACACACACACACACACACACACACACACACACATGGTCAGTTAAGATGGAGCTAAGAAGGAAGGAAAGCTGCCCTTTTCCTTTAAAATCTTAAAGTCTTCCTGCCAACTCAATTGCTAGAACCCTAAAAGGATATATAGGGAAGTCAGCGGTAATGTTCACAAACCACTGCACTACAGGCATGGCCCCTTCAGAGGAGATGTGACAGTTTTGAGAAGCATTAAGAGGTGAGCATTGATTGGGCATTAAAGCATGTGTAGATGCCAAATGATAGAAACTCATGTATCATCTCTCTGTGTTCACTGTGGTGCTTTTACAGTTCAGTCGTGGAATTCCTTACCCGTTGTTGTTACTTTCTGAGCCTGTGGAAGTGAATGCCTCTGAAGAGACACTTGTGATCTATAGTTCATCACTCTAAATAAATACATTCAGTTTGTCATGATCTTGAGATACTTGACGACCTTAGTTTTTATTTCACATAGTAATTGTGGAAACTTGGAGATATAATTGTATTTTTTGTTAGGAGGTAGAGTAATAGCTTTTTTCTTTTTAAACAGAATATGTTCTGCAACTTCAAGTTGCTGTTAGAATTTACAGAAGGATTTTAAGTATTCTCAGCTTTGACTTGAATGTGACGGGTGTCCAGGAAGGAAATATGTAAAGTCATGTTTTTCATACGTGTTAAGGAAGGGATTTTTTTGTATACAGAATGTTAGTCATGCATATAATGATAGTTTGTAACTATCCTGTTTTGTCTGTCACTGAGTGAATTCAGTATTTTTCTTATTGCTTGCTTTTTCTTTAATGGCTGGGTTAAGAATGACCACATCCATGTTTTCAGTGTTCATGAACAGGCAGTCTTCTGTTTCAAACAGAGAAACATCTGTTAGTAAGAAACATGCAACAATAATGTGGGACTTTCTTGGCAGTCTGTTTTGGAAGTGTATGTACACTTTACAAAGTAGCTGCAAGGAAAAGTGCTTCTAGATTTTTGTTCCTTAATAACAAACATTTAAAGAACTATATGAAACTTTCTGGTAGGAGTTTGCTTGACTTTTACCATATAACTATTTTTCATACTTATAATTTTATTACATCCTAGCTTTTTAATAAGGAGACATTCTTTAAAATATTGCAATTATTTTGTAAAGGCATTTAAAGATAATCATATATTTTCAACTTAATCTCTCTTTTAAAGATAGCAATTTAGTGTTAAGGAAAATTTAAAAAATGTCAACTATAATTTTGCCATATAAATTGTTTCAAATTCTCTATCCTGTGTTTTGATAGTTACCCCCCTTTAAGTTTGGAAAAAAGAGTGGAGGGAAAATTTACTTTCAGTTCAGTAGGCAGGACTTGTTTAACACTGCATATTTGAAATAGTAAAGAGTGTGTAGTACTTGAAATAGTACAGATATTGCTAAAATGGTGTGAAAGTACCATTGATATAATATGAATTTGCCAAGAAAAAGAACTAAAAATTATATAATTCTTTTTGTATAGTATTTATATAAAATTCAACTTACCAATCAGTTAAAAGCCTCATTTATTGGGGCTGGAGGAATGGCTCAGTAGTTAAGAGCATTAACTGCTGTTGCAGAAAACCCAGGCTCGATTCCCAGCACCCACATGGTGGCTAACAACTGTCATAACTCCAGTTCCACGGGATCCAGTGCCCTCTCTGATCTCTGCAGACATTGCACAGCATGGGTGCACTTACATACATGCAGGCAATACACTCATATACGTAAAATAAAAATAATAAAATATCTTTAAAAAGTCTGACTTATAAGATTGCAGAAAGCATGTTTTTAAAACTAATTATATCCATTTTTGCTTCCTGCCTCATAAAACATGAAGAAATATTACACTGCAAGAGTGCATGCATTTATGCTAAATAGTATTATTCCAAGGGAAAGGAGAATTTTTAAAAACTGTCAAAGATTTATTTTTATTTGTCTGTGAATGTACACCATGTGAGTGCAGTGCCCCTAGAGGCCAGAAGAAGGCATCAGATCCCCTGGAGCTGGAGTTACAGGCTGTGGTGAGCCACCCAACATGGGTGCTGGGTCCTCTGCAAGAACAAGTGCCTTAGCCACAGAGCCATCTCTCTAGCCCAAAGAGAATTTTTACATTTAAGGCAAAATGCCTGTGGCATATTTCCCAAACTGCTTTTGTAAAATAGTTATGAAAAAGTAATAGCTCAGATTATTTTTTGTACTACTTAAGGGAGCAAACCCAATATCTAAAACATTTTATCCTTTCTTAATTAAAAACATTTTAAGGGAGCTGGAAAATATCTCATGTGACTTTTCTTTCTAATCAAGTTAATTTATTCTAATCTTATTAATAAAGAAGATTAGAGGAATAAGGTAGTGTTTCACTATAGTGGAATCAGTGGAGTTTACATTTTAGTGTTTATTAGAGTCTTTGGGTATTTGATAAAATATATGGATTCTCAAACTTCTCTAGAATCCCAATTAGGAGCCAGCATGTTTAACAAGCTACCATGTGGCTAGGATGCACCTGGTCCTTAGAGGAAACTTGTGCCAGGTGGCATAGCTTCCAGATTAATTCATTAATAGTAATTAAACATTGACTCAGTTTTCATTACATCTTCCACACCGTTCTTAAAAGGGGCAAGGTCTTGCTGTTAGACTGATTGATTGCTTTATTTTAAAATTTACTTGAAAATATTTTAGTTACTTTTATGAGCTCTTATGTTTTAGATTATAGTAACATTGTAGAATTTACAGTTTTATAGGCCTTGTAACATCTGTTACCATTTTATCTTCAGTGCAAGTCCGTGGGGTAGGTAAGCAGGTATTACTCTCTGTATTTTCTGTACAGAGTGTTAGGCTATTGGAAATTTAATTCCCTTCCCTAAGTCAGTTAGCCAGTCAAAGCTGAGCTGGACTAGAATATAAGTTTTGGTAGTGAGACCATGCTATCACAAAAAGTGCATGTGCAGCTACATAGAAACATGCATTTATGCATTTTATACATTACACACAGATGTCATTAGATATGGTGAAATATCTAATTAGAAAAGTTACTATGTAAATTAGATTTTAGATATTTTCATTTCTAATTAATATTTGAGGTGCCAGATGATTTCAAGCATAGTTTTAGGTGTCTTACAAACTTCCGACTGAGTTTCATATAGGAAAGTGCCGTGTGTTATACATCTCAGTTTCTCATTGCCTGGTCTGCTCATATGTAGCAACTCCCTGGATAGTTCACAAATATTTGATGAATGAATGCATGAATGCATGGGGAATGAAGGATCTG
Organism: Nannospalax galili; assembly: GCF_000622305.1. Lineage (NCBI taxonomy): Eukaryota > Metazoa > Chordata > Mammalia > Rodentia > Spalacidae > Nannospalax > Nannospalax galili. The sequence goes on along the minus strand of NW_008334929.1, from coordinate 2,987,039 downwards.
TAGGTGTTGTGTCAAGTATTTGAAGACTGTGTTGTGTATTCTTCTCTCAAAATGGGGAAGGCTCATTGTTTGGCCCTTGATTTCTAAGCCGGGATGACACACATTCTTGACTTATGAGTTCACGGGCACCAATTTTCATGAGCAGAGGCAAAGGAGTTCTTCATGAAGAAGTACAGTAGTCACGCGATAATGGTCATTTTTTTTTCTTACAGTGCATTGCAGAATTATTTTACAGTTTTTAAGTCTTATAGAGAATTTTTTGCTTCAGTAAATAAAATGTTACTGGGATAGAATTAGATTCTAAGTAGCATGGTTTTAGAAATGCCTCAGAACCCTTTAAGACCATCTGAAGCAAACAGTTCTAACCCTAAGAAACTGTGTAAGTAGAAGTATTTGCATAACTTTCCCCTTGTCATTGTTTCCAGAAAGAAATCGTCTCACCTCCAAGGTGGTTTCGATAATACAGAAAGGTTTCCAAAAGCTTGCTCTGTGTTTGGTATATAAAATACGTTTTTCTTCCAAGTGCATAAAAATTTTTTAAAAGACAGTCACTTTTCTAGAACCAGATTATTTCTCTGTAAGTTATTTGTGAAGTCTCAGTGTACAATCTTGGTAAGCTCCTTGTTTTTGTTTATTTTAGTTATATTGCATGAATATATTTAATTTTTCCACCTATTAAGAACAGGAAGATTGACCAAATGAAGTATGTTCGGTTTATTTGTGCATACAACTCATGAGCAATTTGGCAGCTTGTTGAATCAATGATTCAAACAAAGTTTTGAATACACTGTTTTCTGTATTTGTTTAGTTCTCATTTTTAAAATTCTGTGTAATTGACAAGGGAATGTTCCACTAATTCCAGTATTTTGTTTTTTGAGGTATGTGTCCAGCAAAATACTTTTTCTTGAACGATACTTGGGAAGAATTTAAGGGGAAGAAATACTGCACATGCGTTTGAGGCTGTGCCTCTGATTGATATTCTGGGCACTGGGTTTAATTCAGGTTTTGGTCCTTAGCCATGAGTTTTTTCCCATGGACTCTCAACTCGTTTGCGCTCATGGTCTGAATTTGCCTCAGCTTCTACAGAATCGTGGGACTTGGTGTCCACCTTGTTGAAAACATTTTATTGTAACTACTCTTTAATTGCTAGTATAATAAAATTTTATCTAAAGCATTTTTCATACTAAAAGGTGTTTTTGGCAATTGTCTTTTTAAAAACAAGGAAATTCAATCGCTATTTCCTTTAGTTTTATTTGCCCATCACTCCATTTTCCCGTCCAGTAGTCCTGTTACTCTTGACCTAGAAGCCAATTCTGTTCCCATGATCTTTTACCTGATCTTTCAGCTCTTCTGAAAACTTCTGAAAGCTTTCTCCTGTAGCATAATTCCAAAGAAGTGTTTGCGTGCTCCTTCGTTAATATGCTTTCTGGCCCTTACTTGATTTTTTTTATTTGATAATTATTTCCCTTTTAGTTTCTACAGCATTTATCAGTTCCTTTATGGTATTTATTTTATCTTGCATTTTAAGGATCACATCTATATTCTCTGAAATGTAAACTCTGAGGATAAGCTTGTGTTTGTATTTCTTTTTATCTTTTTTTTTCTTTTTTCTTTCTTTTTTTTTTTTTTTGTCTTTTTGAGATAGGGTCTCCCTGTAGCCCCAGCTGTCCTGGAATTCAGTATGTAGACCAGGCTGACCTTGAACTCACAGAGATCCGCCTGCCTCTGCCTCCTGAGTGCTGGAATTAAAGGTGTGCACTACCCTGCCCTACTGAGGAGAAACTCTTGTGTTATTTATCTTTGCTTTTTAATTACTGTTAATATATTTCTGTAAATTTCATTTTTTTTCAGGAATTTTTTTATAAAACAGGAAGAACATGGTTTTTCTTCTTTGATATATGCCTAGGTTCTACTTTAGATATTTCTGGTCTTGATTTCTGATGAATTATCTGAGCTATCCATTTTGATGACCTATTTTTCCTCCAGTTTCCAGGTAGGAATAAAATAGCAGTTTCATCCTAAACCATCTTTTCTCTATCTTGGTATCTAGTAATAATATTTGACACTATTAGCATATTACTAGAATTAGCAAGAAAACATCGTCAGTTAAAGATCTGTCTTTCTGCCCTTAACTATCTGAACCCCCCAGCACTAGGAACATCCAGCTTTAACAAAGAGATGTGTGAACTGTGGAAAATCGCTTCAGAGCACCGAGGCTGGGCTCTCCCTGCAGCTAGGAAGAGACTATTTCTCTTCCTTCTTCCTTTCCTGTTTCTTCCTTTGTTTCCTCTGTTTCTGCATATTACTTTTTCCTTTTTAGCTTAATTCTATGCCATGTTATACACAGGAGAGACACAGTGACAAGTGTGATTAATACATAAGTGACGACATTGATGTTAATTCTCCCCCTTCTTTGTCTTTGATTTTCTAAGATTTGGAATAAATTATTTGGCTGGCCGTGGCTTGGGATAAGTCACTCAGCATTTCAGTGTCCTTGTGAGTGAGTGAGGGTGTCCTCCCTGGTTTCCTATAAGACCTGTCTTCTTTTCCCAGTTTAGATTAATTTTCTAGTTTGGTTTGGCCTGAGTGATGCTGCCATTGGTATAACTATCACCTTTCTGTATCTTGTCTTTTCCAGAATAGGTTAGGGTTAAATCAGCTCTCAACCTAGCTCCTCTGGAGCCCTCCCATGACACCCGTTCTCCTTATCAGACTCCCAGTTAGGGCTAAGCCCGGCTGCCTGTGTAGGTGAAGGTTGCAGCATCTGCTCTTCTTCCTCCCGCCCTTTGTGTTACTTCAGGCTGCTTCTGACCTGGCACCATGCATCCATGCCTGCCTAGTGGAGGGCCTGCACAGCCAGGATAGTGGCTTGAATAAGCTTTCCCCGTAGGCTCAGATATTTGAATGCTCAGTTCACAGATGGGGGCACTGTTGGGGAGATTATGGAACCTTCAGGAAGTGCATCCTTGCTTGGGTTAGGGCCTCTCCTCACTTTGAGTTTGCTCTGTGCTTCCTCCGTGTGGCTGATGTGATCTTGTAGCCTTCTGCTCTGGCTACCTGCCACTGTACCTCCCCTGCCATTATGGACACACTGCCTTTGGAGTCATAAGCGCAAATAAACTCTCCCTTCTGCAAGTTGCCTTTGGTCAGTCTATGGTCACAGCAACAGAAAGTAACGAACATGGACAGCCAGCTCTCTTGAGAGTCACTCTTATTTTATTTATTATTTGTATTTGTATTTTATGTGTATGAGTGTATTGCCTGTATGTGAGTGCACCCGTGTCATGCAGTGCCACGGAGGTGAGAAGAGGGCTATGAATTCCCCTGGAACTGGAGTTAAGGATGGTTTGTAGCTGCCATGTGGGTGCTGGGAATTGAACCCGGGTCCTCTGCAAGAGCAGTCAGTGCTCTTAACTGCTGAGCCTTCTCTCCAGCCCCATGATACTCTTATTTTTGATACAAGGAAACTAAGTAAGGCACAAGGAATTCAGTTACTTACCTTGCTCACTCAACTGTGAAGGAATAGAGCGGGGATCGGAATCCTGGTCATTGAAGCCGACCTCAGTCTGTGCTCATCACCACAACTCCTCTATGCATAGCCTGTGCCTGTTAAGTACTGGCCTGACTGGATCTGGGTTTTCTATGGCTTTTCTTCCCCTCTTGATTAGGAATCCTGTGAATTAAAAAACAAAACAAAACTTTTGTTTATTCTTTGACAGTGTCATACATGTATATGTTGATACATCCACTCCAACTCCCCAACTCCCCCTCCCTGCCCCCATCATCCCCCAACATATCCCCCTCCACCTTCATGTTCTCTGCTTTCTCTGTAACCCACTGAGTTCCCGTTAGTGCTGCCAGCTGGGATATTGATGTATCTTGTTGGCTTTATCTTGTGCAAGTGTGGCACTGCAGTGAGTTCTTGAGTTAAATGACCGTGTCACGTTGAGAAGACAGCGTTTCACAGCACTCCTCCCCGTCTTCCAGCTCTTCCATTTCTTCTGTCTCCTCTTCCCCAATGTTTCCCGAGCCTTGGGGGAGTTGATAGAGATGTCCCATTTAGTTAGGACTGAGCACTAAGTAGTCACTTTATCTCAGCACTTTGACCAGTTGCAAGTCTCTGCACTGACTGCTGAATACTGTGGCTGAAATTGAAAGAGGTACTAATTGAGAGTATAAATAAATACTTAGAAGGCAGTTTGACAACATGTCCATTTAGGAAAACAGCAATAGTAGGCTCCCCCTAGGGCCTGTGAGCTCCTAAATCATGGATGTCTTACTAGGCATGAATTACCTCTTCTGGACTAGGCCTCAAATCTACGTGGAAGGTGGTTGGCTACTTGGCTACTTCTGTAGCCTTCATACCACTATTGTACATCCTGCTTGACAGACTGTTATGGCAGCATTCACCGCTGGCTAGTACCATGGATGCTTTTCTCCGGCACAGCACCTTCCAGGACTATGAAAACTGCATCAGGGTGGACGTTTTCAGTTGCAGCTTGATTTCTCTGTGTCCTGTAAACAAGTGTCATATGTCTTCACGATGAGGCTTACTAGTTATGAGCAGTCAAGAGAAGAGGTAATAGCTCATGTTATTTTGAACTTCTAGGGCTTCCCTGGCTAATAATTCCTAAGGAAGGTATCCTTCGCCTGGCACTGAGATTGTCATTTAATAATCCATGTCTTCTTGGGGAAGCATTGCCCATCCAGGATGGGTACCTGATTTCAAATGCCTTTAAATATATATAATGAAATTTTTTTTTTCGGTCTTTTTGAGACAGGGTCTCCCTGTAGCCCCAGCTGGCCTGGAACTCACTATGTAGACCAGGCTGGCCTTGAACTCACAGAGATCCGCCTGCCTCTGCCTCCCAAGTGCTGGGACTACAGGCGTGCGCCACTACGCCTGGTTCATAATGAATTTTTATACATCCTTGGGTTTGGTTAAGCCACTTCCTGACCCTTCCTCTCCCCTGTCTGTCTGCTCACTCTCATCCTCACTTAAACCTTCTATCCCAAGTATTTCCCCACCTCTACTTCCATATCGCATGTATGCTACTGTGCTGGACAGCTTTAGTGTCAACTTGACACACCTGGGCAGAGGGAGCCTCAGTTGGGGAATTGCCTCCATTGCAGTGGCCTGTGGCCATGTCCGAGGGGCATCTTCATGATGAGTGATGTGGGAGGGCCCAGCCCACTGTGGGTGGTGCCACCCCTGGGCAGGTGGGCCTGTGTTGCATAAGAAAGCAGACTGAGCAGGGGCCAGGGGAGCCAGCCAGTAAGCAGCACTCCTCCATGGCCTGTGCTCCAGCTCCTGCCTCTAGGTTCCTGCCCTGAGTTCCTACCTTGGGCTCCCTGATGAACTGTGACCCGGGAGATGTAAGACAAATAAACTCTTTCCTTCCCAAGTTGGTATTGGTCAGAGTGTTTTGTCACAGCAATGGAGACACAAACTAGAACAACTACTAAATATAGTGAATTTTGATTCAGTCTCTAGTAAATTCTGTAAGGGCTGCCTAAATAATCTAATTACATTTTTAAGTCTCCATGACCTCAGTTTCCTCCTGTTGACTTTCAAGGCCATGTCTTCTTTGGCCATGTCACTGGACTGGATCATATGCCACTATTATTTCCTATTATTTTACTCATGGAGCATAGAATATCTACAGAAAATGTGCATTCTATTAATTTCTTGTAACTTTAAAAAATTATACTTAGGTATAGGAAAATATAAAAAAATTTAATAAAAGTGCCGATATTCCTGCCGAGAGCGTGACATGATTGACTTTAGATGAACATATATAGACTTCAAGCTTCAGATACACACATCTGTGATACACACCTATTTTATTATTATATGTTAAAATATAAAAAATAAAAATATAAATATAAGGGCTGGAGAGATGGCTCAGCGGTTAAGAACACTGGCTGTTCTTGCAGAAGACCCGGGTTCAAATCCCAGCACCCACATGGCAGCTAACAACTGTCCGTAACTCCAGTTCCAGGGGATCCAGTGGCCTCTTCTGTCCTCTTCAGGAATTGCACGACATGGGTGCACTTACCTACATGCAGGCAATGCACACACATAAAATAAAAAATAATAAAATATTAAAAAAAATATAAAATCTAAAATATACCTATGTATTTAATTCAGTGTAAGTAGAAATGCTATTTATTTTTACATTTATTTTCTAAAGACAGGGTCTCTATGCAGTCCAGGGCTAGTCTTAAATGTAATCTTTAAATATCTGTTGAATTCCTGCTTCTTCTGTTTCTCTGTTTCAGTATGTCCCTGGTCCACTGGTCTTCTGACTATTCCAATCTACCAGGAATATCCAGCCTGTTGTTTGGAAATTATAGTCTCCAATTAAAATACCAGACAGTGTATCCTAGAGCTCATGAACAGATAGTCTCATAGACCAAATTAAGATATACAGTCATAGAGATAATCAGTTTAAAACCCAGCCTGAAAAGGAAGAAAGGGTGGGATAAATTTAACACACTTGGTTTAGGGCACAAGTGACTGATCACATTCCTGGATCATCAGACACAGTGTTCATGTGTTGTTCTCTGGTTGCCATGCCAACAGAGAGCAACAAATTTGAGGTGGGTGAGGGTGAGGCCTAATCAGATGGAAGATGCCTGGAGCTGACACGTGCCAACACATGTCAGAACGTGAAGAACACAGAAGAACACAGAACACAGAAGAACACATGAGGAACACAGAAGAACACAGAACACAGAAGAACACGTGAAGAACACGTGGATGTCTGGCCTCCACTAGGACTTGTCAGCTAGCTCAGTGAGCAGCTGTGGGTCTTATTTCATACATGAGCAGAAAATGTGTTATAAAGGCCTCAGACATATGAATGACTGTTATCTCATGTTTATTGAGTGTGTTATGGATATTAATGCCTTAGGGACTTTATTATGTTTATGGCTTCGTGAATTTTAGGTGTACTTTTATATTTAGGACTCATGAATCTGGGTTTCTCTTGGTCCTTCCATTCCTTCTGTTGAGGGGGGTAGACCATGTTTATGAACTTCCTCCTTTTACACAACACAGCTTATGAATTCTGCCCGTCTCATAAACTAGTTAATAACTAGTTTTCCCTATTAAACACATCTTAAAATTTCATTGTGTCTCGGCAAGCTGAGGATAAGCCCTTGAAGGGTTCACAGGGGTCCATCATGAGATAAGCGGTTCAGAATGAACATCTTAGGTCACATGGTAAATGCACTGGAGGAAAGGTAAGGGCTCCAGTAAGAATGTAAGTAGAGGTAGAGAGGCCTCCTGCGATTTCATGATGGTTCCCTGCACTCAAGCCAAGTCAATGGAGCCTTTTTCTCATTTTATTTAATGCTTGGTCAATATTTTACTCCCTCTTTTTACTACTGACAGGTTTCACACTGGTCTGTGCTATGTGCTATTGGATGTATTATTATACGATATTTCAGCTTCTGTCCCCTACTAGTTCATAATATCTTAGACTCCAGTTGATCTCAAAAGATGTACGGACAAGTTAGTGAATTTAGGGATTGGTTTTATTAACATCTAAGTTCTTTTTCTAGCCCTAATTTGGGGGATGGTTTAGAGCTGTTCACAGAATAGAGAAGAGCGATGTTTTCATCTTGATAGCATCTGTGAGGTGCCTACTCTCCATTTCCCTGAAGGCTGCGTGCTCTGCTCTTCTCTTGAGTAATTCATTTGTGCATTATTTGATTTCCTCTATCTTGGTTATAATAAAAAATGAAAACATTTATGTAGCACCAAAATGTTCACAACACTTGACCTGTGAAAACAATGAAATAAAAGGGAAAAGATTCTTTGATCGGTCTGTGGAGAGCCTGTAGGCAGAGCAGTTTGGTAAACCCTTATGATCTCAGAGCAAAGATTAGAATGAAACTGACTGCAGAAAGCCTGAAAGAGAGGGCTGGAGCCATAGTCAGTGAACTGCTCCGCATTCAGGCGTGAGGACCTGAGTTTGCTCTCCTAGAACCACATAAAAGGCGCTGGAACAGTGGAGACCAATAGATTCCTGGGGCCTGGTAGCCAGCCAGCCAATCTAGTTGGTGAATATCAGGTCAATGAGAGACTGTCTCAAAAAACAAGGGGGATGGCACTCAAGAACTAATAGTTGGGGTTTTCCACTAGACTCTATAACTCACATGGGAACACTCCCATATACACAGAAAAAACGCCTGAAAGAGAGGAACTATGTCTGAAGCGTACACTATCAACACAATCTGTATGTATCTCTTTGGGCTCTTTAAATACTTTCCGGTGATTCAAGCCTCACTGGAGCCTACTTAATATTATTTATTTCTGTTTTACGGACAGGGAGTTGTGTATTGTTTTTATAGCCTTGTGTATGGTTTTTTTTGAACGTCCTCATGAACTATTATTTGATGCTAAAGACAATCACTTTAAAACAGTATGTAGTGACTTTTCTTTTCCTATCATTTGTTTTTAAATGTAGAAAAATATGTTTCCCAGAACAGTCAAATTCATATTTGGATAGTGCATACAAGATCATTGGTACCATAGATTGCACGAGTGTGTTGCTTTGAGTTTGCAGCTAAAATTACAGGTAGAAGAATTCTGTTTAGTTGTTAATTTGGCGTGTGGTTACATTAAACCCCCCAGGATACAATTTAAAAGTCTGGCTCAGAATATTATGTTAGATTTGTGTGGGTTGGTTGCTATAGTTGAGGCAAGACTTTGTCATAATCAAAACTGAGGGATTTGTTCTCTCCGTAGTGTCATGCTGTCTGTAAGCTTGCCCTTAGCTATTTATATCATCATGGATGCTGCTTGGCATTAGATTGTTTTTTGCCACCACTTGAATTACTATGGCCAGGTTGATGACATGGGCTCCTTGTGGTCCAGTGGATTCCAAATGTTAGTGTAGCATTATTTAGTGAAGATGTTGAATTCAGGGCCGTATTCCAAATGGTTCCACTGCCTCCAGTGAGGCCATGGGACTGAAGTGTTACTCATTCACCAAATATTTTGAGTACTAGCAATACGTACTAAGAAGTGTTTAGGTGATAGGAATATACACATTCTCTTTTGGAGTCTTCTTACCACTAGATATGTAATTCTGTGTGAGTATAGAGGTCATTGTTGGGATTAAAGAAATAATGTACGGTGTATGTTAATTATCACCCTGTGTTAAAGGGTGATAAGTACTGTGGAAAAAATAGAGTTGGTTAAGGTGGATCAGCTGTGTAGGGAATTGGACGGGGCCTGGAATCAGGCGGTGGGGGTAGGAGAATAGTTTACTCAGATCCCAATATTATTCTGATATTGATCACACTGAAAAGTGCTGCTGCAGACAGCAAAATTTAAAAGTAACTTAATATGATTTCACATCAATTTTGCTTCGTCAAATTAAAAAGAAAATCTATTGAGCACAAACATTATTCTGTGAATTATAAAGATCCAAAGACAAAAATCTCAGCAGAAGCTTTTTGCTATACGAAGCCTTCTGGTGACCACAGGCCCCATTCTGAAGCAACCAACTATTTCCCCAGCATCATTCCAGATACCACATGTGTTTTAGGAGCTTTGTGCCATGAAATGAAGATTAAATGTGCTTTTAACAATATCAGTTTCCAGTTTGGGGAACTTGGATACGTTGCTTGACTTCTGTTGTTTTGAATTTTCTTTATAAAATGAGAAAGATAAGATAGTCATTCAGGTTTCTGCAAATTCTATTACACAACTCAGTACATGTGTGCATATGTGTGTGTGTACTAATATATTATTTTTAAGGTATATGCCTTTTAGGTCCATGTGTATACATATGATTATTCTTTTCTTTTGCCTTTTAAATTCATGTTTTGAGGAGAATGTTATGTTTCCTGTTAGGGGATGTCAAGTATAAAGTTTTGTTTAGTAATGCAAATTGTTGGATTGTTCACTTAAGCCTGTGTTATTGAGGTTTTTGTGCTGAAGGATGAAAACCTGTGCTGGCCTTAGGGCTCTCATGCTATCACAGTAAACAGAAACACCTAGACAGACAGCTGTAATTAAGTGTGAGGTGCCAAAGCCTGGTGAGATTAGGGCTGATCTGAGGCAAATGTCAAGAAGGGAGTGGGTGGGGTGAATGTGACAAGGATGCATATTTCAGGTAGAGAACATTCTAGAGCAATAGAGGGAGGAGGAGCCAGAAGCGCTTCAGAATAGAAGTGGTTCCGCCCAGTTTTGAAGGTGGCAGGGTACTTTTAAGTGGGAAAGTTAGCCTTTGTACTGAAGTTGAATTATTCCTCTTGTTGCTGTGGGTTCCAGGGAAAGTTAGCCTTTGTACTGAAGTTGAATTATTCCTCTTGTTGCTGTGGGTTCCAGGGCCTCTGTGTGCTAAGCATGAGCTAGACCTCTAATCCCTAAATTTGATGGTTTTAGAAGATTAGTTTGTGTTTGGAATGTAGCTCAATGACAGAATACTTGTCCTAGGTCCAAACCCCAGCAAAACACAAACCAACCGACCAAAACCAAAACTCTGGCATGAGTGGGAAACATGTAAGTTGTACGTGAAGTGTGGAAAAGATGAGACGGAGGGACAGAGGTGATAGAAAAGTAAGAAGGTGTTGCACTCAGCCAGGAAGCTTTGGAATGGAGAAGATGGTTTGTGAGATGCTGTACAGACAAAATGTAGGGACCCTGGCACTGGTTACGGGTGAGATGGGTCAGACAGGAAGGAGTATGGCAGCATTGTTCTGGTAATTCTATTAATGGAGCTACCAGGAGTGTGAACACAGTGTAATAGTACGGGGCATCTGTAGCAGATCTGTGTAGTTATATGGCCTAGAACTTTGGAAGGTGAAGGGTAGAGATGAAGATTTGGAAGCTGTAACATAAAGTGGCTGTGAGGATTCAAGGAAATGGATAGTGCCATGGTAACCTTATTACTTCATGAGTAAGTCTCAGATCTGGGTTTCCTAACTCTAGTAAATAAGCTCTCAGAGTACATTTGTGAAAATATTGTGGAAAGGATGTGAGTAGTTATTAGAGGCTGAACATCCATGATCTTTAAGGCCTCATTAAGTTCCCAAGTTGAAATGAATTTTTTGGGTTTTTGAGACGGTTTACTACGTAATCCTAGCTGGCCTGGAACTAACTATATAAACCAGGCTAGCCTTGAACTCACAGAGAATCTGCCTGCTTCTGCCTCCTGAGTGATGGGATTAAAGGTGTAGGCCACTATGCCTTGCCAAAAAATTGTTTTAAACATTGATTTAGTGTGAGTGTGTGTGTGTGTGTGTGTGTGTGTGTGTGTACACGTGCACATGCTTGTGTGGTACCATGACACACAGCTGTGCAGAGGTTAGAGGACAACTTGTAGGAAGGACTCAGTTCTTGCCTTCTAGCATGTTGAGTTCCTCGGATCAAACTCCGGCCTTTGGACGTGATGGCAGGTGCCTTTACTTGCTGAAGAATCTCTCTGGCCCAAGTTCCCAGGTCTGAAAGAATCAGTAAATGTAAACCAGCACACAGCATATGCAAAATTATACAAAGACTTGTAAATAAGATCTGTAGAATCTTTGTGGGTTTTTTAAAAAAAATTTGGATACTATTTAGGCACAGTAATACTGTTAATTAGTAAAAAATTAGTATATGGATATAGTAAAGTTATAAGCCAATGTTTTATTTATGTTTAAATAAAGAAAAAATTAAAATGCAGGTCAACCTTTTATTTATGTCTAATTATTTATAAAGAGATTTGCCCAAAGTAGCAAGGGAGATTGCCCCATAGAACTGCATATAATTTCCTTTAAGATCTGGTTTAAAGAAAATGAAATTTAAATTGGCTGAACTCCAGCAGACTTATTTTTTTTAAAAAGTTAAGCAGATGAAGTTTATGGCATGTGACATTATGATGAAAAAAGAGGTGGGACCAGGCACCCCAAAATGGGGAGCACTAATGGATTTCTGCCGGATTATTTTAGTACTGTTAGATACTCAAAATGTCTGGAGTAGCTGGGACTGGTATGGTCTGCCTTCTGCTGAATCCCAGTTACAACTCTCCTGCAACACTGAGCTCAGCGTCCTGCAAGTCAAAAGCTCCTTCTGTTTCTGTGTTCTTCATAACAAAGTTGGACGGTCATTGTGATTGAAATAGCATTATATGAAGGAACTCCAAGCTTAGTGCAACGCCACATACATGGTGTGTACTTACATGGTCATCTTTTCCCAGCCTTTCTAATTTTCTCCTTACCCCCTGCAGACAAAGTAATAGTTAAAGCTTTAACCCTCTCTATTAATCCTTTGGAGGAAAGTATTAAAACATTGTCTCAGCTTAATAGTGCCTAGCTTAGTATGGGTCTCCAAGACAACAGAGCCCAGGAATTAATGCTGTGCCGGGGGTGCAATCCTGGTAACAAGAGTGAGGGGAAGATGAAGCAAAGTGGAGAGGAGCTGGCACCCACAGGAAGCACAGTGTTTAGTTGTAGACATGTCAGTGTCTCTGGATAGTCCGTCTGTGAGAAGAAGGGAGGGGAACGATTTATCTTTCTTCTTCCTATTGCTCTTTGGTCAGCACTTGCACTTCATGCTCATGGGTTCTGTGGGCGGCTGGACACTGCTGGGAGGCTAGATCCTGCTGCCCATGGAGCAGGCCTTCGTTCGGTTCTAGAAGGGGCAAGAGGTGCCAGGGCCTCCTTGAGTCTAGTTGGGCTAGGCCTGGTGCCAAGTGGCTGCAGCCTTTGCGCAGTGCCAGGGGCTCGGCCCTCCTACCAGTGAGGCTGAGGCAGATCCCAGTGTTAGCAGGTGATGCAGGAGGGGACTGTGAGCTCTGTGGAGGATCAAAACTAAGTTTAGTACACAGCACGTTCTTTATGATTTGATTTATTTCTGACAGAGTTTCTCCTGAAAATGTTTATTTTTTAAAACAAACATCTAATACAGTTCTGGTAGTGTGTTTCCCCATGATCTCAGATTTATTTATTTATTCTCTCATCAGTGAGGACAGTGAAACAGACTGTCCTAAATTCTCTCAGCCCAGGACTCTGGGTGTAGGGTGCCACAGTGCTCTCAGCTGACAAAAGCACCAACTGCTTCTTTGTCCCCTGCTGAGGGACTCTATCATGGTCACATTGACCTTTCCACTTGCCATTTATTTTGGGCCAAACATGAATGGTTGACAGAAGTTGTATAAGTGCTGAATTACACAATGCAGCAAAGAAAGGAAGGAATAAGCAGCTGATCATAAATGCAAACAGTCCTGTGAGAGAGCACTTGAGGGAACGCTAAGCCATCCAAGGGTAATTTTTTTGCGCACCAAAATGCACCACACACGTCAGTCTAATCTGAGAGCGTTGGCCAACTGCAAGAAATAGTGATCGACACATGCTGTGGTTGAAAGAATGTAAAGTCAGATATATGCATGTTTGATGATTCTCTTTATTTACCTATGAGAATACTTGACCAGCTTCTAGCGCTAACTGTTGATGAAACACCGTCACTGAAAATATGTTTTCTTTTTGGAGACAATATCTTGTCTCCAGGTCCTGCATAGTATTTATTCCTTTAGGATCTTCCATGTCTTAGTCCCTGGTTTTTGTCATGATTTCCATCCTTATAAGTCTGCTTCATACAGTTATTACAGTTTGTACATTTGTGTTAGCTCTTCGCTGCTCTGAGACATTTACTATATACACATGCAGATAAATCACAAGTAAATCACAACAGTTTGTGAAGTCAAACATGTTGTAAATATCCTCTGTAGCCCTCACTGAATTTAGTGTAGACCTATAGCAAGCAAACCACAAAACCTGTTCAAATGGTGCCTATTATCAGATGAACTCTGTCTAATAAATCTAGGAATTGAAAAAGAATACTAATGAATTTTGAATGATTCCTTCAGTATACAGACTCGCTATTTGCCATGTAAAACCAGCAGGAGATTTGACATTTCTTGGTACCGGAGCTTGCTATCAGAGCTCTTTATTCAAGCTCAGGAAGCAAATAGATTTAGGTATCATCCGATACTCATCTCTCCAGACCCACGCTTTGTCCCAGGGAGGAGATCAACGTGTTGTACTGAGATCGCAGCAGTGACTGCTTTCGTCTTGAATCTAGAGAAATAGCTATACTCCATTATTATGCTGATTACCCATCATACTGTTACTATCGTGAGGCCAAAGCCAGGTAGTAAGTGTGACTTAGTGGATATCACTTTTTGGGGTAGAGCCATATACTGACTTGAATTCTGGCTCTCAGTTGTCTGTATTACTTTACTCACTCTTAAAATAGTGGGAAATCATATATTTCTTAGGTTCGTTGTATAGAATAAAAATGATACATGTAATATGCTTGCATGTTTAGGAGGTGCTTGGTGAATGACAGATATTGTTGTTTTACCCATCAGTGCCATTAATCATCATTCCTTTCTGACAAGTACATGTTTTTCCTTTCTGTAAAAAAGCCATTCTGAGGCTGGAGAGAGAGATCAGTAGTTAAGAGCGCTTGCTGTTCTTGCAGAGGGCCCTGGTTCAGTTCAAGTGCCAATCTGTACTGCCTGTAACACTGGTTCCATGACACGACACCCTCCTTTGTCCTCCTTGGGCACCTGCACTCATGCAGAAAGACACACACCTACATATATATGCATAAATGAAATCAAATCTTGAAGACAGGGTCTCACTGTATAGCCCTGGCTGGCCTGGAACTTGCTGTGTAGACCAGGATGGCCTCAAAATCACAGAGCTTGATCTGCTTCTGCCTTCTGAGTTCTAGAATTAAAGGTGTGCACTGCTGGTCCTTAGCTAGTTCTTAATGTATAACTTCTATGGGGTGGACACTGAAAACTCTTACTTTACACACATGGCTTTTTTATTGATACTTTTTTTGATATAAATTACAAATCAAGTCATGATTTGGTGTAATAAATGAAATTTATATCAGAATTTTATGGTGCAGCAAGGGTTATGTCTTGTTTTCTTTGTCCTAATTTTTTTCTTTTTGAGTAAATTTTAGTCTCCAATAGGAACTGCCTTTTTAAATGAATTTTTTAAAGATTTACTTATTTTTATTTTATGTTAATGATTGCTTGCCTACATGTATGTATATGTACCATCTGGAGGCCAGAAAAGAGAGTCAGATCCCCTGAAATGGATGGTTGTGAACCATCATGTGGGAGTCATTTTGCTAGCCCCCAAGAACTATTTTTTTTTTTGGTCTTTTTGAGATAGGGTCTCCCTGTAGCCCCAGATGGCCTGGAACTCACTATGTAGACTAGGCTGGCCTAGTTCTCACAGAGATCCACCTGCCTCTGCCTCCAAAGTTCTGGGATTAAAGGCCTGCGCCACCACACCTGGCTCCAAGAACTACTTTTAAGAAAAGAAAATCTAACTACAATCCTGCCTGTCTGCCTTTTGTCACAGACTTGGGTTTTTCATGTCTTTTCTATTAGAATGGATCTTCTATTGTTAATAATAGTTTTACTACATAGTTGTATCGTATAACTTTGTTGTATACCTTAAGTAGGATAATCATTATTTTAAAGGCTTTTATTTAAATCATTAATGTACATGGAGAGTGCATAGCCATGATCTGAGTACTCATACTTGGTGAAGATTGTACAGGGAGTGGATCGTGCAACTGGGGGAATGCCCACATTGATTATCATCCCTTGAGTAGCTTCCATAATCTTTTCTCTTCCATTCTCCCAAGAACCTGAGTCGGAGGAGTGTGTTAGATACGGAAGGTTCAGTGTATGGGAGAGGAGATACAAAGAGCTGAATCAGAGATGATGTGCAGTTTTCCATAAAGCACAGACTGTTCAGATGTGTGTGTGGGAGAAAGGCAAAAATATCAAACAAAGATAAGGAGTGCAGTGAGTGGGTGGTGGCGAGTGGGGCAGATGTCAGGACTACACATCCAAAATTGCATAACATCCAAACAGATCTAGGAGCAGAAGATGCAAACCCCTTATAAAATTTCAGAATGTGTAGTCCAAGTAAATGGGTACTGCATTTATTTATTTACGTATGTACATGTGTATGTATGTATGTATGTACTTATTTACTTGAGTCAAGGTCTTTCTGTAGCTCCAGCTAGCCTGAAACTTGCTATATAGACCAGACGGGCCTTGATCTAACAGAGATCCACCTGCCTCTGCCTCCCAAGTGCTGGGATTAAAGGTGTGTAAATTTATTTAAAGTGCTATGAATTAAATTTTTTAAAAATGTTTTTATTTTTATTTTATGTGTATTTGTGTATTGCCTGCATGTAGGTAAGTGCACCTGTGTTGTGCAATGCCTGCAGAGGACAGAAGAGGCTGTCAGATCCCCTGGAAGTGAAGTTACGGACAGTTGTTAGTTGCCATGTGGATGCTGTGATTCGAACCCAGGTCTTCTGCAAGAACAGTCGGTGTTCTTAACCACTGAGCCATCTCTCCAGCCCCAGCGAATTAAATTTTTAAAGAGTCCATCTTCGTGACAAAGATACCTTGGGGGAAAATGCCTTGTGCTGAAAGCCTGTCTGGGATTGCACTCTTAGCTGAGGGGGACATTCTCTCACCTGGCCCAGAATCCTGGCATGCTCTAGAAATGCCATCCAGTGAGAGGGAACATGTCTTACCTCCCAAAACTTTCATGCTTTCTTAAGTTGCTTACAAACATTACTTGGCTTTGTGGGTTTTGTGTTTCTGGCTGTGGCAAGCAGACCTTAGTGGAAACAGATGCATGAGAAACCTACTTTTAGTTGCCAATTAGGGCATCCAGACAATGTGTCAACAGAGCACATTGTTTATGAACTTTTATGTTCCTCTTTTGAAGTCTATGCTGTGCATAATGCTGTCCTTTTGATACCTAATTCTTGAATGGGCAAAGCAGATTTCTGTGTGTTAGAGATGTGAAACATACTCTGTGAACTGTTAAGGACCTATGCTTTTAATTTTTTAAAACTGTTTTTCTTTGTCCTCTGACTTTCAGGAGGTATTAATATGTACATAAGTTTTGTTGAGTTCCTTTTAAGTAACTGGTGAGTGAATATTAATCTATAAGCTTTTTTTTTCACTTCTCCATGGCTCCTGGCTTCATCTTAGGGATTCTTTTATGTGCATTATTTTTTTAAAATATTTTATTATTTTTATTTAATGTGTATCAGCATGCTGCCAGCATGTAGGTAGGTAGGCGCACCCACCTTTTGCTTGTGCAATGCCTGCAGAGGTCAGAAGAGGGCATCTTTTCCCCTGGGACTGGAGTTAAGGATGGTTGTTAGCCACCATGTAGGTGCAGGGAATCGAATCCAGGTCCTCTATAAGAGCAGCCAGTGCTCTGAACCATCTCTCTGTGTATCTTATTTTTCGTGGTCTGATCTAAAGTTGGTATTGAAAAGTAAATTGTTTTCTTGGAGGATTAGGCACCTTTCAGCTCCTTCCACACGCCTGCCTAGGGAGGCTGAGGGGATGGTCTTTGTTTAGAACCTTTGGAGGAGTCTTGGCATCCAGGTGTGTGTCTCTGCCTGTATTTAAGGTCTAAGTCCTTGGGCTCCCTGCCTGTTCAAGTTGGTTAGCTGCAAGTGTGATTTACCGTGGTCAAACCCATAGCTAAAAATGCTGGATTTTGATTGGCTTCTGTGCTCTGCAAATCCCTAAATTTCTTGGCATATCTGAGGAGGCAGTGATTTCAGCATCTTTGATTGCTGGGCCAGCTCCCATCGTCTGGCTGAGAAATGCTGGGTCCCAGGATTGTGTCACTGACACTGTGCCTTCTGATCCTCTAACTGTGCTAATGTGGAAGATAGAGGACTCTTGACTTTTTAACTCAGCCAACTTAACTGCCAGCTGCGGGTGTGGGTATTCCTCAGCAGGCCTGAATTCCGAATTCTCATGTATCTCGTGGACACTGCTTACTCAGACCAAATTCACGTCTGTTGAAGGACTGTGTTGAAGCAGCAGAAAGAAACCAAGATGAAACATACCAACATCTTTAGCTCTTAATTAATTCTTCCCATGCAAGGATCTATTGCTGGCTTTGACCAGATTCAACCATATAGCTAAAGGGAGGCTAAGTGTGCAAGCTTTCAGGCAAACATGCTACTTTCAATTGCAAGTATTAAAAATAAAATAAGTAAAATTAATAGTGAAAACAGAAAGACCAGGTTTTGGAGTATCATTAGCAGTTTATGCCACAAAATGTAAGGTACTCACTAGGATTTTAAAGAAAGGGCAAAAACAAGCCCCAAATAAACAAAGTCTTCACCACCCTGAAAATTTAATGGCTGGATATAGCAATTGTAGACCATGATAATCTAGACATCAGCACCTGACTACGTGGTACATAACCCTAATTTCCTTTAGAGTAATTTAGTCTGCAGCCTGCCTTCCAGAGATTCTGGTAAGCATGCTCATGTGCATTGCATTTGAAACTAGGTGTTTAAAAATTTATTTATTTACCTGTGAGGCTTTCCCCCCATCATTAATAGTTAACGAGAGGTAAAATGCAGAGTAGACTGAAAATAACACTGAATCCCAAGCTTTCAGCACAAGGCCCCCAACTACAGTGAAAGAAAATGTATAATGTACAATTCAACTGGGAATGTCTTTGGGTCAAGTATTGTTTTAAAGATTAGTGTACCTTTTTTGTTTCCCACATACATTCTAGAAATTATGAAATATCTTAATAATGTTTAAAGTTCTTATTACTTTTATCCAGTGTAAAGCTGACATTGTAGGAAGATATGCAGTTTTTCTTTCTGTCTTTCATGTTGATGCAGAGCTCAGTGTGAAAGGAACAGCTGGAAAGATTGGGTAGTTGGGTATACACAACCCACACGGTGTATTTTATTCAGTGACCCCTGCCTCCTACACCTGCCGTGTAACCCTTTGGCTTGAGATGGACAGAAACTGTGACTTGCTTCTAGTTAGAAAAGGTGGTAGAATGAGCTGTCATTCCCATACTTGTGGTTTATAGATGAGCGTTTAACAGACTGGAGCAAGAGCTGCCAGGGCTGCTTTTGAAGAAATGAGATGCCCCACTGTGAGAGGACCCTGGGATGTCGGGGGTGGGATGGCATTTAAGCACTGAGAACTTGCTGTCTGCCCACAAGAAAACATGGATCTCACTTTAGAGTTGTGAGCAACTGAATTCTGTCAACAACTTGAATGAGCTGAACATCAGTTGAGGGCAACCCTGAGCCCAGTGCCTGGATTGCAGCCTGGTGAGATGGAGCAGATGCTCCAGAGGTGCTGTGCCCTTTGACTTGCAGAAACAAGGTCTGAGGTGTGTGTATGCGTGCGTGTGCAGGTTACGTGCCTGTGGATGTATGTCCATGTGCTGACCAGACTTTGACACCCACTGTCTTCCTTGATCACGTCCCACTTTAATTTTTTTTAAGGCAGGGTCTGTCACTGAACATGGAGTTTGCCCATTCAGTGAGCCTGGCTGGCCGAGAGCTCCAGGGATCCTCCTGTCTCTTCCTCCCTGGCCCTGGGGTTATAGATGTTCACTGCTGTGTCCCTCTTTTTTATGTGGGTCATGGTGATCTAACACAGACCCCATGCATGGCAAGCATTTTATCAACTGAGCCATCTTGGTTGCTTGAGGGGGGAAATAGAGCTCACATTCTTCTGGGTGGTTCCCAGACATTACTGCCAACATTTGGGGCTGCTTGTTCATGGTGGTATGTTGGAGTACAAACGAGAATTGAATTGACATGTTTCAACTTTGGTTGAATTTTCTGGTTTGAGCTCATCCTGTCAAACCACCAGTTTGTTTATTTGATTTGTTTTTGATGAGCTTAAGGGTGAACTAGTTAGAGTTCACTGGCTACACTGAAGTTGTGTATGGCTTTATCTTAGGTAAGTGTTCTACCACTGAACTATATCCCCAGCCCATGAACTAAATTAAACTAATGCAGTTGTATGAAGTCACTTAACTTTGCAAGCCTTGTCTAGGAACTAAGTCCTTAGGATTGACACTTTGATCGAATTCTGTTATACTTGTATAAATAAGAGAACTCTTTAATATATTTCAAAATTACATTTATTTATTTACTTATTTATTTTGTGTGTGTTTGTGTGTGTGCATATGCGCCTGGGTGTGTGTGTTTTTGTGAGTGTTTGTGTGTGTGTGTGTGCGCGTGTGTGTATGCTCCTGGGTATGTGTGTATGTGTGTGAATGCACCTGTGTGTGTGTATTTGTGTGTGTACGTGTGTGTGTATGCACCTGGGTGTGTGTGTGTGTGTGAATGCACCTGTGTGTGTGTATTTGTGTGTGTGTGTGTATGCGCCTGTGTGTGTGTATTTGTGTGTGTGTGTGTGTGTGTGTGTGTGTGTATGCACCTGGGTGTGTGTGTGTGTGTGCGCGCGCCTGCCATGGAGGTCAGAGGATAGCTTGCCTGAGTCTGTTCTCTCCTTCTACTATGTAGGTCTTGGGGACTGAACTCAGGTTATTAGGCTTAGCAGCAAGGGTCGTTACTCTCTGAGCCATCGCACTGGCCTGAGAGCTCCTTTTAGGCCACAGATTTAATAATGATGATTAGAATTTTTCTTGGGTGAAAAATAAAAGCATGAGTTTCTTTGACTGATTTGTGTCTTGCATTTCTTTTCCTCAGAATGCTTTTGTCAAAGTGCCCCCGCCATGCTGTCCTTTCCTTGCCTTTGTGACTACACGTTTCTTCCCTCCTACTCTGATTATCTTTCATCCAAGGTTTTGAAACCACATGGCATTGGTATAACTCACAGTTTTTTAGAGATGTAGATTTTCTGCACCACCCAGATCCTCCTCCTCATCAGGCCCCATGTAATTCACGTAGACATTAAGGTTTCAGAGGTGCAGTCAGCTGTCATGTTGCAATACAATGTTCTTGCATTTGCCTTAATTCCTGTATGAGTTGATACATTCCCAAGTGTTAGGAAGATAAGAGTTTATCCCTCATTTCTCCTGCATTACGTGGCATGGCCTCCTGTATATAAAAGGTTAATGTATTATTTGTTAGGCAGAATCCATTTTAGAGGTGTTTTTCTATTTTCTGGAAACCTTTAATTCTTATACTTGGCCTCAAGGGTAGTTTAGCTCATCATCTTGTTAAGGTGAGAACCTTCATAATCACTTTTCCTAAAGGGAACACTAATGGCTTTAGACGCTCTTAGTGGCTCGACAAATCTCTAATGGCATTTTTATTCAATGCCTAAAAATCAGGTCTGACTTTAGTGTCAGAGCTAATGGATGGCATTATTTATTTCCTCTGACCTTCAATTCAGAACGAAGATTCTGTGCATTTACCAAAGATACCTTATTCTCTGATGTTTTTCTAGGACATTCATGAGCTAAAAAGTCTGAGAGAGAAAGCCACCTGTCCATGTGCCAGGGATCTTTTCACTTTCAACACTGATCCCATTTTAATGGTGATAGGCATTTTAAATGTAATAGAGGACGTTAAACAGGCAGGAATCTGTGGCTGTGGCTTTCCTTCTGGTGCTTGACAAATGTCAACGTTCATGAGTGGTATTCAGCTGACTTTGAAGAGATGAACAATCTGTAAAGTGAATGTACAGAAGCTTAGCTATTAAAAAGATGACGTCATTGACAGGTAATTCTTTGGAAAAAGTTTGAGGTACTAATTGTTAACAGGATTTTTGAAATTATTTAACAGAAATTGATTTGTATCCTGTGTCTGGTTGAGGTTGATGATGATGATGATGATGATTGAGACAGCAGCCCTAGCTGGCCTGGAGCTCACTCTGTAGGCCAGGCTGGCCTTGTACTCACAGAGATTAGCTCGCCCCTGCCTCCCAAATTCTCAGATCAAAGGCTTGCATCACCATGCCCAGCGCCGGCTGATAGACTTTATGGTCAGGTCTGCCTCATTGCACTTAGCAAGCATGGTGACTAGATGTCAGACTTTGTATCTAGTTAATCTAAAAGTTATGTCTACTTTGCTTCTTAAAAATACTTCTAGCAGTTCCATCTTAAAAACAATTAACTACATAGTAATATGGGAAATTAAGACAGCTCAGACGTGATTTGTGGTTCGATTTTATTAGTAACCAAGCTGCCTGCAGTTTATTTTCAATCAGTTCAATATGAACTTTCTTGCATGTGTGTGCATATGTGTGTTCTGTGTGTGAGGGTTTGTGGTGTGAATGCATGTGTGTATGTATGTATGTGTGTGTTCTCTGTGTGTGTGTGTATGTGTGAATGTGTGTGGAGGCCAAAGGACAACCTCAGGTGTTCCTCAGGAGATGTCCACCTTGTTTTTTGAGACAGGCAGAGTTTCTCCTCATCCTGGAGGTCACCACGTAGGCTAGGCTACCTATGCAGGACTTTTCCTGTACAATAGTAATGTTCAAACCCCAACTGGCCTTTCTTGAAATCTTAGAAATAAAAGAAGCTGCGTCTGCTTTCACAGAGCTATGAAAGGAGGCATCTCCTGCCCTTAGCCTTTCAACTTGTGTTGTCTCCAGGTAGAGAAGTCGAAGAACAAGAAAATATAAGGTTTTTTTTTTTTTTTTTTCGAAGTTAGATAAATCCAAACTTACTGTATTAATTGAAATAACCTTCAAATCTAGGTTGAACATCCATAACCTGGAAATTTCAGATCTGAAACTTGACACTTTTTAAGCACTAACATAATGCACAAGTGCAAAATTCTGTACCTGGCCTGACGTGACAGCTTGCACACAGTTATTAAAAATATATGAAATCACTTTCATCTCTGTGTAAGGTGTATATAGAACACAAATAAAATAATTATATGTGGTTCTCATTCCTGAGATGTCTCATTATGTGCAAATACTCCAAAATCTAAAACACCCCTGGTTCCTAGAATTTTGTATAAATGATACTCATTCTGTACCTAATTTTATTTATTTTATATTTTTGAAGGTTTATTTTTATTTATGGTGTGAATACGTGTGCCTGCCATGTATGTATGTGCACTGCAAAGGTGCCAGTGCCCGCGAAGCCAGAAGTGGGCATTGGGTACCCTGGAACTGGAGTTGCAGGAGGTTGTGAGCTGCCTAGTGTGGGTGCTGGACCTCAACTTGGGTCCTCTGCAAGAGGCGTCAGTGCTCTTAACTGCTGAGCCATCTCTTCAGCACCTTGTACCTCATTTTAAAGGATAGTTGTTGCTGTGAGAATTTACAGCAACACAGGGCATGAGGTAGCTGCTTATTTATGATGCAGGTGCCTAGTTTCTAGGCCTGTTCTCAGAGGAGTCCTGGATTTTATCAGGGAGTCTCTGGAGCTGCTGGGAGTAGGAAGCCAGGTGCTGAGGAGCCCATGGGCACCTTTAGTAGGAGTGACTTTATTTTTATGTTCTTTGCGTATTGGGCTGCAGTACTAAGATCGAATTTGATAGGGAAAATGTGGTGGAAGAAGTGGCATTGTGTTTTAGCTGTGCAGCAGGTGCCCTGTGGGGTCAGGGGTCAGGGGTCAGGATGGCATTGTGTTTTAGCTGTGCTGCAGGTGTCCTGTGGGGTCAGGGGTCAGGTTGGCATTGTGTTTTAGCTGTGCAGCAGGTGCCCTGTGGGGCCAGGGGTCAGGGTGCGATTCCAAGCTCCACTGGGCCTTACCGCTTCAGTAGTTTGGTGCTGAGTGAGCAGTGTGTTAGGTCAGCTGGAGAGCTAGCTAACAATATAGATTCTGGGTCCCACTTCTGGAAATTCTGATTTACACATGTCTGGGTAGGGCCTGGAAATATGCATTAATGTACAATGAAAAACACATGGGATCTGCCAGGTGATTCTTTCCTGTGGCCAGGTTTGAGGACTAGTAATATTCTTATCAGTAGCTTCTGCGGGCACCTCCCTACCTCTATGGCATAGATAAACATCTGCATAGCTTCATTCAGTTATCTACTGTGAGTCCATGAGTGGACCTGAGTATACATCTTGGCTTACCTGGGACAGTTTTAATTCACGATCGTCATCTTGGAATACTTATTAGTAGTGTCCCATTTACTTGTAAAGTAACCTGGTCTGAACAGTAGATTACAAGATCATCATAACTATGACTTACATGAAGCTAAAGGGCAAGCATTAGCTTCCCCTTACTGTTACAATTATCACAAGAATAATATTCTCCTTCCCTCTCCTCCCCTCCTTTGTCCTTCCCTCCCCTCCCCTGTCCTCCCCTCCCCTGCCCTCCCCTCCCCTGTGTCCTGTCCTCTCTTCTCTCCTCTGCATATTTTGTACTGATAGCAATAGCTGCTACCAGAAGAAAACTATCACAGCCTTCTAGTAGAAAACATAACCAGAAAGAAATGTGGAAACCCAGATTAATTAGAAGCTTAGGACATTTAGGAATCTTTATTGCAATTAATGTCCTGTTGGCAATTGTGTCTGAATAGTCTGAGAATATTATATTTGGAAAGAAATCATGTTTCTAATTTGTTTTTCTTTATACTTACCAGTATTGTGTGTGTGTGTGTGTGTGTGTGTGTGTGTGTCTGTGTGTAGCACATGCACGTGAGTGCTGTTATGTATACTCTTGCCTAGGCCAGAGGAAAACATCTAGTATCTTATCCATTTTTTGTCTCATGGCCTTGAGATGAAGCCTCTCATTGACACCATCTCCCCAGCCCAACTTAACCAATATTTTTAGTTTCAGGAAATGTAGGCTATTGTCAAACATTTGATTGAGGGATTCTGAGGTTAAAAAATTAAGCTTAAAAATATTAAGAGATAGAGTTGGGAAGATGGTTTAGTGAATAAAATGCTTGCTGAGGAATCATGAGTTTTTAAACTCATGATTCCTGTCATCCTTAGCCCCCATGTAAAAGCCATGCACAGGAGCTGTGATCCCCCAGGGCTGAGGGTCAGAGATAGGTGGATTCTCAGAGCTGCTGGCCAGCCAGTCTGCCTGAAACAGCAAGTTCATGATTCAGTGAGAGTGATAGAGGAAGATACCTGACATCAGTCTTTGGTGTCTGCACACACACACACACACACACACACACACACACACACAACTTATAACTTAGAAATGGGATGAATTCATTTTTTTCTGCAAAGGAAAAGTAGGTTAATGGTGCTGTGAATGGATTTCCTTTGATCTGTGTGTGATTCATGACATAATAGGCCACATGTCATTACATGTGACCATTCTCAGTTCAAAGTTACATAAGCAGCACTTTCAAAGAGTATGTTCTTAAACTGATCAAATCTAATGAAGTAAAGATTGTAAGATAGCCTTCTATGTTAGCGTCATCTTGCACTGTAACAAATTGCCATGAAAAATAAGCATCACATATGTATTGTATAGCAGTTTCCACTGGTCAGTTTGGTCACAGCTTAGCTGGGTCTTCTGCTCAGGACTCACTGCCTTCTGTGCTCACAAAGGCTGTTGGCAGAATCTGGTTCCTTGTAGTTGAATATTTCAGATCCCCGTTTTCTTGCTAACAATTCAGAACCATCTGTTCATGACATATTTTCTTTTGTCCTGCAGTCTGGCAGGAGAGCATTAGATGCTTCACCCTCTTTTCAGACTCATTTACCTAATTAGAACAGCCCCATGCACCTGGTGTCCCTTTGCTTTGATCCAGCTTAGGTGCCGAGTGGCTGAAGTGGAAGTGGGATCCTGTGTACTCAATGTTCCGTTCCGGCCTCACTCAAGGGGCAGGAATCAGGGAGCATCTTAAAATTCTGAATCCCACACTTTCTTTTTATCTATTTAATTGATTAACTTATTTATATGCTTATTTATTTTTTATTTATGAGACAGAGTCTAGTGTAGTTCAGGCTGGCCTTGAACCCACTGTATAGCTGAGACAGAGTCTAATGTAGTTCAGGCTGGCCTTGAACCCACTGTATAGCTGAGACAGAGTCTAATGTAGTTCAGGCTGGCCTTGAACCCACTGTATAGCTGAGACAGAGTCTAATGTAGTTCAGGCTGGCCTTGAACCCACTGTATAGCTGAGGGTAGCTTTGAACTTTTGATCTTCTTGCCACCACACTCTGCTTATGTGGTTCTGGAGATAGAACCCAGCGCTTACATGCATGCTGGCCAAACTACCAGCTGAGCTACATCCCTGGCTCATGACTTGCCTTTAACTGTCCCATGTGGCTTCTTGGTAGGTAACAGAATTCTAGCTTCTTTGCTGTTTGTGGTAGCTGTTATTTTTCCTTATGGCAAACGTCACACTAATAGCTGTGGTCATTTGAGTAGCAGAACATTAATCTCGAGCATTTCAAATGTCATTACTGTTCATAGGAAGCAGAGATGAAATGAGTGTATGCACACCCAATACCTCTTGGGTCAAGGGTCTGTTGCTCTTGGTATAGAGTGGCATATCAGTTTTTCCTATAATGAAATTGCCTAATAGACATATATTATGATTTTTTTAAAATACAAAATAATATTTTTTTAATTTTTTTGGTTTACTACTTTTTAAAGAAATATTTTGTTATTTTTATGTTTATGTGTATGCATGTATTGCCTGTATGTACGTAAGTGCACCCATGTCATGCAATGCCTGTGGAGGACAGAAGAGGCTGTCCTGGAACTGGAGTTATGGACAGTTGTTATCTGCCATGTGGGTGCTGGGATTTGAACCCGGGTCTTCTGCAAGAACAGTCAGTGTTCTTAACTGCTGAGCTGTTTCTCCAGCCCCCAGCATATAGTATTATTAGGCAGAGACTAAGATACTCTATCTCCCAAGAGCATGTTACTGAGATTGGGCTTGAGCTCCTGGTCCTCCTGCTGCCCCCTCCCAAACACTGAGGATACAGGCATGAACCCCTGTGCCTCTAGTATTTATTCAGTGCCTTATCTCTTAGGAAACAAGGCCACAAATGATTCTTAGAGTTCCTATAGTGTGTCAGAAATTTTTAGAACAGCAGGTAGCAGGGCAGAGGCTGTTTTCCTGTGGTAGCTACTTATTGGAATGGGCTAGTGAAGGATTAAAAAGAGACCAGAAACCTCCGTGGCAGCTGCCCCCTTTTTTCTGTTTAGGTTTGTTGTTAGTGCTGCTGGACATTGAGCTCTGGGCCTTGCTCATGCTGGGCAGGTGCTGCTCCATGGAGCTGGTAAATAAAATATAATTAGCCTTAAGAATCAAATATCAGATCAGTACTACTGATCACCTAGCACCACGGAGGGGTGAAAGGCAGAGATCAGCACTGAGGACCATCTTGGTCTCGGTGCTACTGGGATGAGCAGTGGATCAAAGAGATGCCAAAGCGCTGTTCACAGGTCCGGGGAACCACAGAGCCTCACAAAGTGGGAATCAGGTCAGAGTGTTGAGAAAACCGGAGAACTTCCACAGGGCATGGGTGTGGGATCAGATTAATTCAAGCAACAAAACAAAACACCAAAAAGAGGCCGCTCACAAAGACTTCAGGCAGTTGGCAAGTTTGTGACTCTGCAGGATACCAGCGCTTTCTGACATGGTAGGAATCAGCAGTGGCCACCCACAGAAAGAAGAAATTTGTGTGGTGGTCTTCCTCCTTTTTCTTGTGACCGTCAGCTGGCAAAAGAAAGACTTAGCCCTTGTGATGGTTTTCATAAAATAGAGAACAAAGGAATTAGAGAGGTGGTGTAAGAAAAGTCTGAAAAGTACTCCAGAAGCTTCATGTATTAAAGACACAGTTTTCACCGACTCAAACAAAAGTGAACCACCAAACAAAAAAAGTCCAAGTTTGATAACCTGCACCCTGCGGTTGTTATTTACGTTAGTGCCGCTCTCTGAGTCTGAAGAAAATGGGGATGCCACACATGGGAACCTGTGCATTGGAACAGGATGGGCCTATGTGTTCTTCACAAGACACTAGTCCTTCAGTAGCTATGAATCATTGGTTAGTCATCTGCCAGCATTCTGGTTTCTACCTTTAATTCACATAATTCACTATGAAGACAAATTGTAGAATAATAATTTAATCCCCTTTAATTAAGCCCGTTACTTAGGAACTGAGTTCTGGTCCTTGTTGAATGAAGTTCTCTTCCTGTCCATGTGAGAAATGAAACATGACAATAATGGTAGGAAGAAAACTGCCATCCTGGGCGCCAGAGGTGTAACTCAGTAGCACAGTTTGGCTGCCGAGCATTCAAGAGGCCTTGAGTTCAGTGTCTAGCAGCAAACATACCACACACACACACACACACACACACACACACAGACACACATACATACACAGACACATACACAGACACACACATACACATACATAGACATATACATACACAGACACACAGACATACACAGACACATACACACATACACATACATAGACACACACATACATACACATGCATGTGTACACACATACACAGACAGACACATACATACATACACATGCACATGCACAAACATACACAGACAGACAGACACACACACACACTCACCTTCTTATTGCTAGGGGAGGGGGTATCTAATATTCTTTAGTGGTACAGCTCCAGGTAACTTGCTTATGCTCCAATAAATAACCATGCACCATGTTCATGCAGGCAACCCTAAGTCAACTCAGTGGGGAACACACACACACACACACAGACACACACAGATGCACACATACATACACACACAGAGACACATACACAGACACACATACACACACAGACATGCACAGACACACACAGAAACACACAGATATACAGACAAGACACATACACATACACATACACACACATACACAGACACACAGATGTACAGACACACACAGACACACACACATATACACAGACACATATGCAGACACACACATACACATACACACACATACACACACATACACAGACGCACACATACACATACCCAGACATACACATACACAGACACACACACACACACAGACACACACACAGACATACACAGACACACATACACACACAGACATACACAGACACACATACACAGAAACACACAGATATACAGACACACACATACATATACACATACACAAACATACACAGACACACACACAGACACACAGACACACACACATACACAGACACACAGATGTACAGACACACACACATATACACAGACACATATGCAGACACACACATACACATACACATACACAGACACACACACAGACATACACAGACACACACAGACACACACATATACACAGACACACACACAGACACACACATATATACAGACACACAGACACACAGACACACACAGACACCCAAACACACACACATATATACACAGACATACACAGACACACACATATACACAGACACACATATATACAGACATACACAGATACACACATACACAGACACATATACAGACATATACATACATACACAGACACACATACACACAGACACATACACACATACACAGACACATACACAGACACACACATATGCAGACACACAGACACACACAGACACACAGACACACACACAGACACATACATACACAGACACACACACAGACACACACACACATATACAGAAACATACACATATACAGACAGACACACACACAAAGACAGACACACACATACACAAACACACACACAGACACACACAGAAACACACAGACACACACATACATACACTGTCATACACAGACACACACAGAAATACACACACAGACACACACACATACACAGACATACATACAGAGACATACAGAGACACACATACACATAGATACACAGACACATACACAGACACGTACACACAGACACACAGAGACACACAGAGACACACAGACACATTCACAGACATACACACATACACAGATGCACATACATAGATACACACAGACACACACAGACACACACATACACAGACACACAGACACACACATACACAGACACACAGACACACACATACACAGACACACACACGCATACACAGACATACACACATATACACATACACATACACACACGGACACATACAAACATACACAGACACACACAGACACACATACACATACACACGTACATAGACACACACATGCACACATACACATATACAGACACACACATACACAGACACACACACATGCATATGCAGACACATACACAGACACACAGACTCACACATATATACACACAGACATGCACACAGACACACACACAGACACACATACAGACACACACAGACACATACATACACACACAGACACACATACATACATGCACACACACATACATGCAAACACGTACACAGACACACATACACACATATACACATGCACACACACATACACAGGCACACACATATACACATACTCACACACACACAGAACATGAAAGTAGTAGAGGGGCTAGTTGAGTAGAAGGGTTTCTGTGGGACAGGGAAGGGCATGATAGAGGGCAGTGGAGGCATGTGTAAAAATGACAAAAACTCATTATAGACATGGATGAAACTGTCAAAGAATAAAAAATGATTTCATTAAACACTGGGGCTTGAGAGATGACTCAGTGGTTAGGAACTTGACTGTTCTTGCAGAAGACCTGGGTTCAAATCCCAGCACCCACATGATGGCTAACAACCATACATGTAACTCCAATTCCAGGGTATCCAATGCCCTCTTTGTTCCTCTGCAGACATTGCATGGCACAGCTGCACTTACATACATGCAGGCATGACACTCATACACATGAAATAAAATTAAAAACTTACTCTTTGGCCTGGAGGGATGGTTCAGCTTTTAGTGGCAGTTGTTGCCCTTCCGGAGGACCCGAGGTTGGGTCCCAACAGACATATGAGGCAGCTCATGATGGCCTATAACTCCAGTTCAGGGGACCTGATGCTCTCTCTTGACCTCCAGAGGCAAGCACTCGCATGCGTGCACACGCGCACAGACACACACACACACACACACACGCACACTATATACATAAAAAAATCCTCTTGTACCGTATGCTAGTATAAATAGGGTAATTGTTACCATGGCCGGAGGGGGGTGTCGATTTTGGAATTGTGGCTTTTCTTTGCCAACAAGTATGAAATACTCAGCTTTATCTTTGTTTAGCATTCCATATAGATAGAGTTGTATGTGCATGTACATACATATGCAAGTGATGATCAGAGAGAGAGAGACAGAGAGAGAGAGAGAGACAGAGAGAGCAAGAGAGACTGATTCCGTATGTAGTCCTGGCTGGCCTGGGACTCAGTATACCAAGCTGACCTTGAACTTCCTGCCTCTGCTTCCCTAAGGCTGTGATAAAAAGTGTGTACCACCACACCTACCTTATGCTCACATATTTTTTTAGAGTAGTTTCAGTTTTTAATTTCCCAAGACTCGGGGCATCCAAACGTATTTTTAAAAAACAAAGCAAAGGTTGAAGAAGCCACAAAGTAGGTCACACTCTTAGTATGGTAGAAGACCCAAACTGATTTGATATGTCACGTTGACTTGTGAGGGAACTGGTTTAAGGCATTTTCAAGTGACATTTAACAACAGTACAACACTACAGCTCCATAGGCTTGCCTCGCCACATAGTGTCCATTTGTTCAAGAGGCTGTAATATGGATTTGGCATCCTGTTTTATAGAAGCTTTATGGATACGTTAATTGAGGCTGGGAGAGTAACTTCCAAAGGTCACTGCTAGCATATGTAAGGGCCTGTGAGGGATCTGAGATTTCACTCTGTTTACAAGGTAGCAAGCTTTTGCCATTTCATGAGTAGTGGCAGAAGATAGAAGACTCCTGGGTTGGAGGCTAAGGACTTACTACAGCAGGACCATCAGCACTGTGATCTTCACGTTGATTTGAACTGGTTTCTCAGTGCTTCCCGATCCCCCCAGGAGCAGTGCAGGTGCACCTATTACATGGTGCTAGTAAAGCAGTGGAGGCATTTAGAAACCTCCCCATGAAAGGGTGGGGACTCACTGCTTTTATAGTAAGAAGAAGCCACTTTGTCAGAGGGAAGACACGACCTCATCTTAAGTGTGCATGCTGCAAACAAGACTTGAGAAATCATCTGTCCAACTGGTCAGGGTCTTCCATTCTGTGCAGGGACGGTCAGGTCCCTGCATACATTGCTCACGACATGTGGTAGGGTTGAGTTGCTGATTCAGATCTGCTGGATTTCCTTCCTGAAGGAAACAATAGAAAAGAAGACTAACAATAGAAAAGAAGTCACAATCTTGATGAACATTAGACTCAGCCTCAGAATCTTGTGTAGTTTTAGGTAGCTGTTGTCACGGCGAGGAGTCATGGTAGTGTTTTCATAAATGGAGCTGCTTTTCCAGGGGCCACCAGAACGTACCCTCCATGTGCTGGAGTTGACAGTAGGAATCATGAAGATACAAGGCACACGTACAACTAATGATGGCTAACGTGTGACAGGAAAGAAAAAAGGCTTATAGCCACCTTTAAAAGGATTTAGTTTTGCCAATTAATTAAAATATAACTTGAACCTGAAATGAACCTTAGAAATACTGAATTTAGGTTCTTCATGGTATAGATTAGAAAATTAAGCAGAACACCATTGAATATTGTTCAGAAACAATTTTCTGGCCGCCAGCTGGAGCAATGTCATTCTGAGTAATTTTCCTCTTTGCTGGTTTTGCTGATAGGAGTCCATCAGGAAGCATTTACAGAATTACTTAGTTTTATATAAGATATTCTCTATCTGCAAAGACTAATAGAGAATGGATAATTCAATTTTATATCTACTGTATTAAACTCATGAACAGATTTTTGGGAGGAATAAGTAATTCATCTTGAAGAAAAGGATGGACAGAGGCCCTGATGTCTGAGTTAGGTCTTTGAAAAATTACAAGCGGGTTGCTGACAGATAAATGGAGGGTCGACATTCTAGGTAGAAGGAAAACCCATTAAGTTGTGTGGTGAAGTATATAAGTTGGTCAAGAAAAAACAGATTAAGTGTAGTTCAAGGGACTTGATTTGAAGATGGAAGGTCAGGAAGAAACCAGATCAGGAAATCCTTAGATAACAAGCTGAATGTGGGCATTTTTCTGGCAAAGACTGACCTTTTTAGGTAGATGGGTAGGTAGGAAAAATACTGGTTCTAAATTAGAATTTAGAATTAAAGGGATGCCACAACAGCTACTTACGGTAGAGGTTTGAAAAATACGAGGTTGTCAGTAGAATCAGGTTGTGAAGAGAAGATGAAGACTGAAAAAGACCTGCACGTGGAAAGAAGAAAAGCCATTGATGCGTTTGTTAGAGCGATTTCAGCTCTGTGTGGAAACCGCCGAGCCCTGTCCTGAAGGAAGGCTCGGGGAGGGGATGACAGCAGCCGTTGTTAACATTTCTCCATCTTAAAATTAACAGCTCGTATCATTCTATTCAAACCTTCAACCAAGTTACAACAAATTACATTTGATTACTTTATAATTATCTAGATGCAATATAATTACATGTGTAGCTATATGTTTATGATGGTTTAGATGTATAGATTACTTATTTATAATTATTAGCATGTTATGTATAGATAATTTTACAGTGTAGTATTGATATACAATATGAGAACATCTTATCCTAAAGATGCTATTTGTTTTATGTAAATTTTTCTTTAAGAAGCTGTTTCGATTATATGTAGTGGTATGGTTATACATTTTAAATGGCTACAAAGATGTATTATTTCTTAGTGTTAGATTACAAAATGTAGACTTCATAGTTTTGGGATTAGATAGATAAGTGTGTTTAATGTTCTTATATCTTACATAAAAATACTCAGAAAGGATTTGAAACTATGCAAAAGTCAATGTCAAATTTCTTAGATTTTGCTTTATTTTCTCTAGTGTTATAAGGATTGATATTGTCTCCCCTCTCCTTTGCATAAATTCAAATAGTAGTTTTGAAATTGAAGTTTATAGCTGGGTAAATTTCACGCTCTTTACATATTAGGCAGTGAATTGGCTTGGGTTTGAACAGAAATTGAGAATTTTTGATGAGTATAAATTTAGGGATCTGGAGGGTTTAAAATACTAATTTTTGAAGGAGGATTGAAAGGAAATCACATAGGTAACCTTTGAAAACAGTCAGCTTTCACCTCCTTGCATTATTGGAGACCATCTCACCCAAGTGGGTTTTATTTCTCAGTCCTGTGAGGAAATAGCCTTTGCCTGTATGTGGAAGGAAGGGTTCAGCACATCTTACTGACATCTAAAAACACCTTTTCTTCTCCACCCTGCAAATGAATAAACTTGGGAGGATCTATATTTTAAACAGATCCTCCTTTCTATTAGGGTGGATAGCCATCAGGTAAGTATAGGTTAGGAGGTCAAGTTGAAGACAGGGCCACAATGGATTCTAAAATTGGCAGGCAGATCTGCAATTAAAATGGCATCTAAATTTTCTTTGTTATGTTGAAACAAAATTGAAAGCAAATAACCCAATAAATCAAGCCTGTGATTATAATCATCACTCAAAATCAGTGAACTGATTGCAAGCCAGAATCTAGTGTTCTTTGCCATAGAGGTTGGGCCTTTTAGTGTTCTGTCATGTGGAATTTGTTAAGTTCTCAGAGTAGTCTAGCAATCCTGAAGCTAGTGGAGAACAGAGAGCTAGCGTTAAGGACATGACGTTCAACAGAGACCACTGAGTTGTGCTGGAGTACCGAGAAGTTATGGGAGCTTCGAGAATAATTGATACCAGAATAGAGTTGAAAACGAGATGCTGAGACTGCTAAGGAGTGGGGACTTGAGAGGGTTGAGGGAGTGTCCAGGGGGAGGAAACATGTATTTGAAGGCACAGAAGCAAGAGAGTATAGCTTGCTAGTGAAAGGGTTAAAACCCTAAGCACTTTCTTCATCAGTGGAAATCCTTTTCAAAGGCAAAGATGGGCATGACAGAGCAGAGGGCTGTACTAGTGGAGTTCAGTGACCTGATCAACTATATAGTTTACAGCCATCAATATTGAATTGTATGGAACAGGTTTCCGGGTGCAAGTGTGAGCAGAGGTTTCAGGAGGAGACTTTTGGAATAGTCTAAGATAGTGATGACCTTTCGTAGGGTGGTGTGAATGAAGAGAAGCAACATGGGGGACTAGAGAGCTATTTCAAGAGTAATTAGTGGCTCTTAATTTCTGACTGGATATCAGTTTAGACAGTCTTTCTCCCAAGGCAGGAGTTTGTTACAATCCCTTCCTTATAAGGTAGGGGCGGAGTTGGAAGAAAGAACATTCATTTTGGGAAACACGGAACCAGAAAGCTGATGTGCTGCTATTACCATAAGCTGTTTTTCAAATTTTACTAGTTAGAAAAATAATGCTTTAGGTTAGCATACAAAGCAATGGGCTTTGTCGTGGCCTCTTCATACTACATGTATGTTTTTATTCTCCATGTGTTCCCCTCCCCCTCTGCCCTCTTCCGTGTCATCCCCCTTAAACCGGTTTCTTTCCCTCCCTACTTTGTCCCATTGTTTGCCTCCTTATTATGTCCCTAAAATCTTCCCTCCCTCTCATGATCTCCTTTCTAGTTGTGTGACCTGTATACACACATATGAATATATGTTCATCTACATGTATGTATATACATGTACATTTTAAATCTAGGCTTATAGGCTTTTTTATGATCTGTAAGCATAGGAGCTTCTTATAAGGAGCTCTTTGTTTTAATTGTTACACTATTTATTGCTTTGCCTGTTCCTTTTTGAAAAGATTTGTTTTATTGTTATTTATGTGTCTGTATATGTATGCACAGAGACCTTTGTGCACCTGTGTGCTGGTTCCCACGGAAGCC
The DNA here is from genome assembly GCF_000622305.1 of Nannospalax galili. Lineage (NCBI taxonomy): Eukaryota > Metazoa > Chordata > Mammalia > Rodentia > Spalacidae > Nannospalax > Nannospalax galili. Next base: position 2,951,464 of record NW_008334929.1, on the reverse strand, counting down.
AGAAGGGCGTCAGATCCCCTGGAGCTGGAGTTACCATTAGTTGTAAGCTGCTTCGTATGGTTGCTGGGACCCAAGCGCTGGTCCTCTGCGGGAGCAGCAGTCATTCTCAACTGCTGAGCCATCTCTCCATTCCCTCCTTGGCTTTCCTTATAGTGCAGTATCTTATAGGTAGACAGTGTTGGATCTAGAAGGAATTGTGGAAATTATGGTTTCCATCCACGGGTACACTGGTACCCTGCAGCAACAGAAGCAAAGGCCAAGCCTCATGACCAGCGCTTCATCAAGCTTCCCCCAGTACCTAGCCGGCTGCTTCGTTAGGGTTGATTAAAGCAAACACTGCTGCAGACCCTATCAAAGAAAGACAGTACCAAGGGAAGGAAAATCATTGCAGGGCAGTGTGGACTTTCCTGGACTTCCATCCACCTTCCATCTTGAAAGAGAGCGCTAAAAGTCAACATCTGGACTTATGGCTGGGTTTATCACTAATAAACAAATGAACTCATTCTAGGTCACTAGACCTGAGTTTTGCCTCACAGAGGTAACGATAGGACACTAGATTTCTTTAAAATCTGCTCTTTTCTCTGTCTTTATCATTTTATATTTCCTGTCTGTAGTTTTCTTGATGTTCTTTTTTAAAACTACTTCTGTTTCTCTGTGTCATGTGGGAATTTCTTTAAATACCTAAACACTGTCTAGAGAGTGAATAGACTGGGCTTGGGAGTTTGTTATTTTATGAACATATTACCACATTTATGTTCCTTCTTTGAGATTGAGATTACAAAGAGAAGAAAGAACCAGCAAATATTGGGATCTGGAGCGGTGGGAGGTTGCTGTGCTATGGTCTTCCAAGTGGGCGGAGGGTGACCCAAATAATTTATGGAGTTGTGTTTTAGAGAGAAAATGTTAGAACTTCTATTTATTCTTAATTTTTTGGTCTTTTTCTCATAGTCCTCTGGAACTTAGTCGACCTAGGAGGGAAAGGAGCAAAAACTGACCTTTATGTCCCTTTGTCCAAATTAATAGGCCTCATAGTATGGCTGTTAAACATCCAAGAAGGTTAGTTCCACTAGTCTGATGCTTGTAATTACCATATGCCATGTAGTTAAAGCTTGGGCAAAGACCACATGCTCTCAGATAAACCTTGCCTAGGCATATATTATATTCTTTGATCTGGTTGTATGTATAATTTGTCAGTAGGTTGTTGGACTAATATGGTTCCCTCTGGTTTTTTAAAACCAGCTAGGCATTATTTATCTCTCACATTGTCTAACCCTGCTACCATGGTTTCCCCATTTAAGGTGCCCCCATTTTTCTCATTTCTCCCTTAATAATACCCTTCTCCTATGGTCCCACCTCTCTTGAGCTCCTTGAGGCAGGGTCTTCCTGTAGCTCCAGCTGGCCTGGAACTCCCTATGTAGATCAGGCTGGCTTTGAACTCACAGATGTGGACCAGGCTGACCTTGAACTCACAGAGATCCACCAGCCTCTGCCTCCCATGTGCTAGGATGAAAGGCATGCGCTGCCATGCCCAGCTTTATTTTTAATTTCTTTTTTTGCAAACTTCTGCTTTTGATATGTCTTAGTGTATGACCAATCAGTAGGTTTGTATATGCACATACAACTTTAACAATGAGTAGATGTATATGTGTATTGTGGAAATGTATTAAACATATTACGGTGACCGTAAGTAATGGTCAAATATGTTCAGGAAATCCTAGGGAAGAGCTGGGTAATGGTACGTCAACGGTATCAGGGCATCGAGGTAAATATTCCGAATATCATGTCCACAATATTTCATTGTTGTTGATGATGATCATTGGAAATAGAAAAATAGCAACTGGCAACATTTTGGAGCAGAGTTTATTTGAGTGAGATTCTCATTCTTACAGAGTTGATGAGAAGTATCTACTGAATAAGTAATTTTAAGATGACTTTATACTCTTGTCCAAAATTTTGAAAAATTGTTAAGTAACTCATTGGGATTGTCAGGCAAGTCATTCTTATTACTGAAGTTAATTCGGTGTAACTTGATTTACTTAAACTTTTTGACCAATAATTTAATTTCTGTTTTCTTGAGTTTTTTTTTGCCTAATATACATACATATTTTCTTCTGATTATTTTTTTTTATAGAATAAGACCACAACTTGCCAAAGAAAAGATTGAAGGATGCCATATTTGCACGTCAGTCACACCCGGAGAACCGCAAGTCTTCCTAGGAAAGGATAAAGCTTTTACTTTCGATTATGTCTTTGACATCGACTCCCAGCAAGAACAGATCTACACTCAGTGCATTGAAAAGCTCATTGAAGGGTGTTTTGAAGGGTACAATGCCACAGTTTTTGCATACGGACAAGTAAGTTCATACTGTTTTCATGGAAATTGTAATCCAGTTGAACTTCCTTCTATGTCTTCAGGCTGTGTTAATACTGAACAGTCATCTCTTCACTTATCTTTTGCTTAGACTGGAGCTGGAAAAACGTATACAATGGGAACAGGGTTTGACGTTAACGTGGTTGAGGAAGAGCAGGGCATCATTTCTCGTGCTGTTAAACACCTTTTCAAGAGCATTGAAGACAAAAAACACACAGCAATTAAAAATGGACTTCCTCCTCCAGAATTTAAAGTGAACGCCCAGTTCTTAGAGGTAATCAGTTGTCACAATTTCCCTTTAAATTTCATCCATAACACTGAATCTGTATGATTTTATATTGTTGGCTCAAGTACTGTGCTTTGCGTATAGTAATCAACATTGTTTGAGCAAATTAACATTAGTTAGTAGATAATAAATATACCTTTCTTATATATAATAATGTTGGCATTTGGTATTATAAATGTTTGACAGCATCCATGATATGAAAGTGCCTTTAATATTATTTCAGAACCTTTATTAATATAAAGATAACTTACTGTGGTAGTTTAGTTGGGCTTAAAATGTACTGAGAATTTAGCGGTTAAGAGCAAAGAGGAGAGCAGCGATGAACTGGGGCTGTTGCCCTAACACTGCTCTACCTTCAGAGGTAGTGCTGGTGTCTCTGCAGGGTCCAAAGGTTGGAGCAGGTTTGGATTGATTTATGGCAGCCTAGGCTGCTGGGGAGGTTTGTCAGTAGAAGGAAATGTAGTAGTTGAGTCGACTCTGGCATTATAATTCTGAATGAAGGGTTAATTTTGTTAAGAAAGATCCCTTTTGGGGCCAAGAGATGGCTCAGCAGTGATGAGCACTGGCTCCTCCTGCAGAGGACCTGGATTCAATTCCCAGCACCCACATGGCAGCTGACAACCGTCTGTAACTCCAGTTCCAGGAGATTTGATGCCCTCTTCTGATCTCCACAGATGTTGCACACATGTGACACATGTACATGCAGGCAAAACATTCATACACAGAAAATAAAATAAAATAAAATTTAAAAAGCCAAACCAAACCAAAGCAAATGGCATAAACTTTAAAGAAAAAATGTGAAGAATATTTTGATGAATTCTTTATCAATGAACCTAAAGAAGCATCATTAAAAACATCTAGACCTGAAATACAAAGAACAGAAAAAAATTTAATAACCACATGATTAGAAGAAGCATTTAATTACAGCATTAACATATTCAGTAACATTCAGTAACAATTTCCAGAGCAAGGATACATCTCTTTCAAAAGCGGCTGTAAATTTTTAGGTTCACAGTTGAATTAATACAGTTATACAATATTGAACTCAGTATAAACCCTATAAGACATAAAATTGAATGAGTTTTTAACCTTTAAAGATGATCTCCATTTCATTTTAAAATATGCCGTTTCCTACCTTTTTAATGCTACTAATGCTTAGATGTTTGCACATGTGTCTTTAATTTCTATGTATCTGATTATTACCAGTCACAGTCAGTTACACTCAGATCCTTGGCACCTGAGCATGGATATAAAGTCATCAGGTAGATTTCACCTGTGGTTTTTCGCATCTACTATTTAACATGAAGCAAATATTTATGCTTCCTCCTCAAATATAACTCATTTTTTTATTTGTTGATTTTTTTGTGTATTTCATACAGAACATACTGGAGCCCATATACTCTGTCATCCCTGTTACTGTCCACTGTGTTGCTGGTGCCCCCAGCCATTCCCCAGTGCTTCTCCATCCTCTGAATCTAGTCAGCCTATCTAGAGATCTTTGTTTTAGGAAGATCAGCTGTTCCTCATCTAGCAGCAATCAGTTGTCAATATTCCTTTAGATAAGATTGGGGTCTGCTGTTCATTTGCCCAGTTTTATGCTGGGTTACTGTCTGGGAGTCTTTTGGGCCACCTGCCCAATAACTCAAAGGAAGGTGTCTCCTAGCTGGCATTGTTTCTTGTTATGTAGCCTTTAGCTATACATATGGACTCTTAAATAATTATATTGACCACATTAATCTTTGGTTATACTTTCCTTTTGGGTGTTTAAGACCCTACAATTGGCCCAGATAAACCAATTTATTTTTACTCTTAAGGTCATTTGAGGATCTGTTCCTCAGGGATCACATGGGCTTGGAAGGAGCCCCTGGCTCCTTTCTTTTACCAGTTCCGTCTATGTAAAGAAAAGGTCCTGCTTGACCATGTCTTGCTTTGCTTGGAAGCATTGGAGAAATGTTTCCTCTGTGTTGACCCTCCTCTTTGTAGACTGGACACTGGTTCATGTCCATCTCGTGGGGTCTCCATGACCTCCTTGCTGAAGAGAACAGATGACTCACCACAGTTACAGGACATTTTGAGAGATG
>NW_008334929.1:2942150-2945561 GCF_000622305.1 Nannospalax galili | reverse complement strand
ATCTACACTCAGTGCATTGAAAAGCTCATTGAAGGGTGTTTTGAAGGGTACAATGCCACAGTTTTTGCATACGGACAAGTAAGTTCATACTGTTTTCATGGAAATTGTAATCCAGTTGAACTTCCTTCTATGTCTTCAGGCTGTGTTAATACTGAACAGTCATCTCTTCACTTATCTTTTGCTTAGACTGGAGCTGGAAAAACGTATACAATGGGAACAGGGTTTGACGTTAACGTGGTTGAGGAAGAGCAGGGCATCATTTCTCGTGCTGTTAAACACCTTTTCAAGAGCATTGAAGACAAAAAACACACAGCAATTAAAAATGGACTTCCTCCTCCAGAATTTAAAGTGAACGCCCAGTTCTTAGAGGTAATCAGTTGTCACAATTTCCCTTTAAATTTCATCCATAACACTGAATCTGTATGATTTTATATTGTTGGCTCAAGTACTGTGCTTTGCGTATAGTAATCAACATTGTTTGAGCAAATTAACATTAGTTAGTAGATAATAAATATACCTTTCTTATATATAATAATGTTGGCATTTGGTATTATAAATGTTTGACAGCATCCATGATATGAAAGTGCCTTTAATATTATTTCAGAACCTTTATTAATATAAAGATAACTTACTGTGGTAGTTTAGTTGGGCTTAAAATGTACTGAGAATTTAGCGGTTAAGAGCAAAGAGGAGAGCAGCGATGAACTGGGGCTGTTGCCCTAACACTGCTCTACCTTCAGAGGTAGTGCTGGTGTCTCTGCAGGGTCCAAAGGTTGGAGCAGGTTTGGATTGATTTATGGCAGCCTAGGCTGCTGGGGAGGTTTGTCAGTAGAAGGAAATGTAGTAGTTGAGTCGACTCTGGCATTATAATTCTGAATGAAGGGTTAATTTTGTTAAGAAAGATCCCTTTTGGGGCCAAGAGATGGCTCAGCAGTGATGAGCACTGGCTCCTCCTGCAGAGGACCTGGATTCAATTCCCAGCACCCACATGGCAGCTGACAACCGTCTGTAACTCCAGTTCCAGGAGATTTGATGCCCTCTTCTGATCTCCACAGATGTTGCATTGCATGACACAGATGCACTTTCATACATGCAGGCGATCAATACACTAATACGCATAAAATTAAAATAATAAATAAAATATTTTTAAAAGTCCTTTAAAAAACTAAAGATAGGGCTGATAGGATATCTAGGTGGGTAATGTTGCTTGCTGCCAAGCCTGGCTACCTGAGTTTGATCTCTTTGACCCACATGGTGAAGGGATTGAAAACCAGTTTCCACACATGTTCCCTCATACATTCACACAAGTAAATACATGTAATAAAGATAAACTAAAGAGAGAATTAGCATACCATCCTGCTGTTTACCAGATGAAAAAAACCCAGCTTATTCACAATAACCAAGTTATGGCCTCAGCCTGGGTGTGAATCAACAGGTAAATACAAATGTGTATGTACACACACACATATGTACCATCAGGAGTATTCAGCCATAAGAATGAAATTGATGCCATTTGTAGGAAAATGGATGGAACAGGTGATCATCATATTAAGTGAAATGAGCCAGACTCCAAAAGACAGATAGCACATTTTCTTTCCTATATGGATTCTAGTTGTAAACGGATAAGAAGGGAAGGCGTGGGAAGAAAAGCTGAGAGGGGCATGGGGGTGGGGGGAAGGGCAGGATCCAGAGAGGGTAGAAAGGGGCGAACAAGGTGGGAGTACATTGTGTACATGTGATGACACCAGGAAAACCTACTGCCCTGTACAAGTATCACATTCGTGTACAGAAGGGAACGGTGGGTGAATGAAAAGGGACCAAAGGAAGAAACGCATCAGAAAACCTGGTTTTTAGCTTAAGCTGTAAAACATCTTCAAATCTCTGACTTTTGATTTGTTTGCATTTGGTGCACGGTTGTCCAGACTTGCTTGTGTTCTGCTTAGAGCTTGCTAAAGGGGGTGGGGAGTTCATCCTCGGCCAGCTGGTTATGGCTAAGTCATTTACAATTCTTATTTTTGTAAATCTAACATTGGCTTAAAATAATATTTATAATTTATAAAATGTAATAATTCATAGTTATGTTTTATTTTGAAGGAATGGGTGTCATTTTGAAGAATTTGTATGAAATTTGTATGAAATATGTGACGTTGTATGAAATATGTGAAGCATGTTATAACACATGAAAATTTCTACAAATAACCTGATGTTTCTTTTCTATAGCTCTATAATGAAGAGGTCCTTGACTTATTTGATACCACTCGGGATATTGACGCAAAAAATAAGAAATCAAATATAAGAATTCACGAAGATTCAACTGGAGGAATTTACACTGTGGGAGTCACAACACGCACTGTTAATACAGAATCAGAGGTGACAGCTGTGTTGTTAAAATATAGTATAGGTGACTTGTAAAAGCCATGCCAACTGATGGTATCCTTAGGATCAATGCTTAAAATGGACTGGACACTGGTTCATGTCCATCTCGTGGGGTCTCCTCAGCCTCCTTGATGAAGAGAACAGGTGACTCACCACAGTTACAGGACATTTTCAGAGGTTCTCATAGTCCCCTAGAACTTAGTCAACCTAGGAGGGCAAGGAGCAAAAACTGTCATTTATGTTCCTCTGACCGCATTAGTATAGGCCTCATAGTATGTCTGTTAAACATCCAAGAAGGTTAGTTCCACCTGTCTGGTACTTTTAATTACCATGTGCCATGTAGATAAAGCTTGGGCAAAGACCACATGTTCTCAGATAAACATTGCCTAGACATGTATTATATTCCTTGAGCTAGTTGTATGTATAATTTTTCAGTAGGTTGTTCACTTAATATGGTTCCCTCTGGTTTTTTAAAACTAGCTAGGCATTTATTTATCTCTTGAATTGTCTAACCCTTTCTACCATGGTTTCCCCATTTAAAGTGCCCCCATTTTTCCCATTTCTCCCTTAATAATACCCTTCTCCTATGGACCCACTTCTCCTGAGCTCCTTCTTTCCCTTTATCCCCAAGATTCCTTGAATAACCCTTTGTCCCCCCTCCCCTTAAAATAACCCCATTTTTATCTTTATCTCCCTTATTAAGGCCTGTTTCCTACTGTTCTCTTTCAGATTCTTTCTTTTCCTATGATCCTACCTCTCTTGAGCTCCTTCTTTCCCTTTATCCCCTAGTTTCCTTGTATACCCTTCCCTCTGCCTTCCCTTAAACTAGCACAATTTTTATCCATATCTCACTTATTAAGGCCTGTTTCGTACTGTTCTTCTCTTTCAAGTTCTTTCTATTCCTTTACCTCCCTTGTTCCTTTACATTATCCTGGTTCCTATAGTTTTGTCTGGATACATACTCACTTATCAGGGTTTGGTTCTAGAATCCACATATGAGGGAGAACATACGTCGATTCTTTTTTTTTTTTTTCC
>NW_008334929.1:2920147-2939693 GCF_000622305.1 Nannospalax galili | reverse complement strand
AGGTGACAGCTGACAGCTGTGTTGTTAAAATATAGTATAGGTGACTTGTAAAAGCCATGCCAACTGATGGTATCCTTAGGATCAATGCTTAAAATGGGCATCCTTAAGTAAAGTAGAGTTAAAAAATCTTCTTTTTTTTTTTTTTTTCTAAAAGAGCACCACTATAAAAATGTGAAAGAGGCAGTGACATGACTCAGCGGGTAAAGGTGCCTGGTACCAAGCCTTATGACCTAAGTTTGAGCCCCAGAACCCACAAAGTAGAAAGAGAGAACTGATTCCAAATGTTGTTTTCTGATGTCCACCCACACCATGTGGCACATGCACATACATGCTAAAATGAATGTGAAACATGGTTTTTAAAATGTGAGGGTTATGATAAAAGCATTGCATTTACCATCCATCAGAGGAGCCTGAAGCCCTTTGTGTAACAGTAAGCTTTCACAGGTGAAGAGGGTTAGATAATTAATGCTGACCGTGAGACTACAGTCTCTTTGCTGTTTTTGCTTCAGACAAATAGGATTGTATCTTGGCTTCTAAAGGGAAACTTTTCAGAAAAAAAAATCTCAGAAGAAAAAGCAAAGAAAAATTTAAAACAGGAGATACGGAATAGCCTAAATAAGTAATTCAAATTATTGTTTAGTTTGTATCAAAGCATTCTGCTGCACTGAATGGAAGCTGAAAATGTCAGCAAATGGCAAATAAAAGAACTCAGTGTTTACTTCTACTTAAAAAACAATGCACCACTGTACTGTAAACTTCAGCCCCAAATGTGCCTGTGACTAAAATGACCATTGGCGATGGCTCCTTTATCTCCTTTACTGTGGTGGGATGTAGCCTTTAGCTCAGTCAGCAGGAAGGTAGTATCCTGGGTAAAGATGCTCAAGTCAAGCCTTCTTCCCCTTTTCCAGATGATGCAGTGTCTAAAGCTGGGTGCTTTGTCCCGCACCACAGCCAGTACCCAGATGAATGTGCAGAGCTCTCGGTCACATGCCATTTTTACCATTCACGTTTGTCAGACCAGAATGTGTCCCCAAACAGACGCTGTGAGTTACTGGTTCTTCTTAAACTTTCAGTCTTTAGCTCCTTAAAATTATGTGGCTCTCAAGTTTATTTTAATTCTTCCTTAAGTTTTTTCCTCACTGTTTAAATCAAAGCTGTCAATTGTGTTAGATTTTGGGAAACAGAAGCACTAAATGTCTGCTGTTGTGAGGGGTGATGAGTTGCCCTTTGTTGTGAGATTTGTGCTTATGTTCCCCAGTTATAATGTACAGTTGTCTGTGGAGCCTTAGTTCACAACAGCTGGATTTTTGCCTTCAGGCTTCTTTCTGACATTAAGTCATTTCTACTTATATGGTTACACAACTGTTTCTTTAGCTGTGTAAGCATGTGGGACGTGGGTAGGGTTATAGGGCATGTTGTATCACATTAATAAAGTCTTTTCAATGATTTTCCTTCGTTGTAGGAAAACACAACTGATAATAAGATGATTTCTGAGTCGGCACAGATGAATGAATTTGAAACACTGACTGCAAAGTTCCATTTTGTTGATCTAGCAGGGTCAGAGAGGTTGAAACGAACAGGAGCTACTGGCGAGCGGGCGAAGGAAGGGATTTCTATCAACTGTGGACTTGTAAGACGAAAGCTTTATGCTGGGAATTTGTGGCTTTTCTGCCTGCTGCCTTTTTTCCATTTACCTTTTCTTTTAGGGGCTGGGTCTCTGTATGCAGGCCAGGCTGGCCACACCCCACAGTGACTCTCCTGCTTCTGCCTCTGCTGTAATTTGTAATATGCCTCAATGGAAATCCTTCAGCACTGCCCTGAGAGATGAAGGCTGAGGTAAACACTAACAATTTGAGTCTCTGGCCTGTATTGTACACTCCCTCCCACACACATTGCAGACTTTCATGCTAAATTTAGCTGGATTCAGTTTTATAGTATATGTAAATACTATGTTTATGAAAACATTATTTGAAAACTTCTTTCCACATTTAAGAAAATACATTCAAAATAAACATTTAATATTAAGTATTTCTTAGGACAAGAGGTAAGATAGCTTTTGCTAACATTTTCTGACAGTCATTTTATTGACTGTGAGGGTTATTCAAAGGCTTTTTCACAATGATTTTTTAAAAAAATAACGTGTATAAGGAATTAACTTTAATACTATGCCACCTAGTGGTCTTTTGATTGGAAAACACTTTGTGGATGAGCTAGCCTTAGGCTTGTTAATAAAATGTTTTAGAGCCAACTTTTGCATACCAAAACTTTTCTTATTGTCTTTATTATAAAATTGGATACTTGTTACCACATAAAATTTCTGGATTCCTGTAAAGCTGACATTTGGTTGTGTGCGTTCATCTTGTTTCTCTGCTGTCCTGGAGCTGGGCCTCTAAACGTATGATTCCGTTGTTTGTTTGTTTGTTTTTATCACTGCGTATTTGCGCACCAATGTGATTATGACCTTTCTGGGCAGAATTATCCAATAAGGTTTATTAGAGACCCCGACCTCCCAATATCAAGGTCCACCTTGATGGACTCACCCTTTGTTTTAGTGGTCTGTGAAAGGTTAGGCTTTCATCCTGGACTTTGAGTGTTGTTTTCCATTTCTTAGGAGGTATGTTTTCAGGAATGAACCAAAGACATTGCTCCCTTTAGAATTTTGATGTGGCCAGTACCTAAGAGTGCCTTTCTGGGAGTGGAGAGTCAGGATGCAATGTGAGCGCCATGCCACCTGCTGCATGATGGCCCGGTCCTAACAGACATGGCTGTGGATGGTGTGCTTTTAAGATGTAGCGTGGCTCATGTTTGGATGTTGCTTTTCTTGCAGGTGCTAGCTCATCAGTAGAGGTGGCGGGCAGTGTGACAATGGAGCTTGTAATTTGACTTAGCTTTTAAAAAATTAAATGTTAAATACATAGTTTCATTGTATTTGTAAAGTCAGGTTTATATATATGAGAATTCCTTGCTCAGGAAAATGACACTAATATTTTTCTTATGGCTAAAGGAGATTTTAACCACATAAAGCATTAGAATTGTAACAGAAAACTTCCAAGGAACTGTGAATTGACTAAACGTTCTTCACTGGGATGAGAAGAGTTTATAATATGAACCGGTAATTTTTTAGAGACATAACCGGAGCTCCAGGGATGGTTAAAATTTGTCAATTTTTCAATATTTTTATTTCTAAAGAAAATCTTTGGATAGAAGTTTAAGTATTTGTGTTATGAATAATACATATATTACAAAGTTTACATGTATTTGAAAATAAAATGTTAAATCAAACGTGTTCTTGTCAGTTTCCATTTACTCCCACAGGCTGTCCTTATTTGAGTGTTATAGTTTTCCTCTTGCTTTTTCTTTCTTAGTTGGCCCTTGGAAATGTAATTAGCGCATTGGGTGACAAGAGTAAGAGAGCCACCCATGTTCCCTATCGAGATTCCAAGCTGACGAGGCTGCTGCAGGACTCCCTGGGAGGCAATAGGTACGCCTATGTGGTGACCCTGAGTGTCTGTTAATAAGTATTTTTAAGTATACCTGTGAGATGATTTATAAGAATTTAAAAAAAAACAAACTTTTATTTATTTTTTTGTGTATGAGTGTATTGCCTGCATGTATGTGAGTGCATCCGTGTTGTGCAATGCCGCGAAGGTTAGAAGAGGGCTTCGGATTCCCCTGGAACTGGAGTTAAGGACGGTTCATAGCCACCATGTGGGTGCTGGGTATTGAACCCCGATCCTCTGCAAGAGCAGTCAAGAATTGCTTTTGTTATAAAGCAATTATGTATAAAGAGCTGATTAGATATTAGGTCCCTAAAATGTGTAAGTCATTTTATAAACTATTTCAAATAGTGCTTATAATAATTCTTGGGAAGCTGTTGAAATTTCTATTTTATAGGTAATGTTCAGAGAGGTTAAAAATGTTATTCAGTGATGCAACTTGTAAAGGAAGCCTGTTTTGCCATGGCATATCTTCTGTGTAGCACACAGTAGATGCCTGAAAGAATCTTGTCGAAAAATGAATGCTATCCTCTAAATAATTGCAAATTAGTTTAAATATTATTGATACCTTTTTACAAAGTCTAAAATAAATAATTTTGAATATACAGAAAAATTTAAAAATGTCCATTGAATAAAATGAGGGTGCTCACTGATTACTACCTGTGCTAATTTGCCAGCACTTTGCTGTTCTCATATCTTGTTTAATTGGATTGTGAGTGCCCAGGAGAATCTTCGTGTGTTTCATTGACAGAACTAATAGCTGGGGCACATCAAGTATTTGACTATCCTATTTTGATTGGCATATTGGTTTATCATAACTATAAGTAATGTTTTCCATTTCTATCCTGTGTAATATGATCAAAACTCTAAAAATTTGATTTTTCAATCACAAATAATGTTTTTACTGTGAAACATAAGGACATATGTTTATTTTTTTAAAATATGATTACATTTTGTGTAAAAATTCTTTGTGAAGCCAGTCAGGGTAGCAATGATTAAATGAAAGGAAGAAATTTTAAAAATACTAAAGTAACAATAATGAAATTATTTTTTATTTTCAACATGCCATATTTGTAGTTAAAATAATTTTAGAATTATTTTGAGTATTGCTTCAAAAAGTTTGTGCAAAAAAGTCAGAGACAAATATGTGTGCTGGTGTGTTCTCAAGAGTTATGTATCAAAGAAAATAGTACAAATTCTTCTTTCCGGTATTACCTAAATAAACAAAATCTTTTCTTTAAGCTGCACGGGAACTTTTAAACTTGATTTATCTTTAAGTTGGTAACATCAGTCTGTTCAAGAGAAGACACTGCTATTCAAGTGGAGAGAATTTTCAAACAAGCATTTCAATGTTCTGTTTGCTTTTATTTGTATAAATAATTACTCTTTGTAACTTTCAGCCAGACAATCATGATAGCCTGTGTCAGCCCTTCAGACAGAGATTTTATGGAAACATTGAACACTCTGAAATATGCCAATCGAGCCAGAAATATCAAGAACAAAGTGATGGTCAATCAAGACAGAGCAAGTCAGCAAATAAATGCACTCCGTAGCGAGATCACACGTCTTCAGATGGAGCTCATGGAGTACAAAACAGTAAGTCGAAAGGACTGACTGGACAGTACTGTGTGACCCACTTATGGCTGGTGTTTTGTGAATACGGTGATGTCTTTTGGGGGTGGCTTGGAGGTATTTTGGATGTAGGTAGGATTCACTAGTCTTGTGGGTGGTGTCAATGATGTTCACTCTAACCTAATTGCTTCACAAGGCTTCTTAGCCTTCTCATATTTTTAGTGACTGATGTACCATGGAGGATTGTATTAGAGAGGAATGGATTTTTTGCCTTGGGCTGGTAAGGTAAAAGGGCTTATAGAATTGCATAGTCTTGGAGTGTCGTGTCTTCAAGGCTTCTCAACCAACCAGGAAATATTTCTTTTCAAGGGCAAAAGAATAATTGATGAGGAGGGCATGGAAAGCATCAATGACATGTTTCATGAGAATGCTATGCTGCAGACTGAAAATAATAACCTGCGCGTGAGAATAAAAGCCATGCAAGAGACTGTCGATGCGCTTCGGACCAGAATCACGCAGCTCGTCAGCGATCAGGCCAACCAAGTTCTTGCCAGAGCAGGTGTGTGTTTAGGGCAGGATGGATGAGAGATTAACTTCTGAAAGGTGGGGAACATTTTGTGTTCATTAGTTAGCTGGAATAGGTGAAGTAGATGTCTGAAATTTTGTATATATAATCTATTATTTAAATTTAAGTGCGTAGCTTTCAAAAATAATTTCTTACATACACAAAATGTGCCCTGGGCATCATTTTGTTTTCTGGTCTGTTCAAATTAAGGGGAGAAGATTTGCTGTGGGCTTTGTGTTTTATTTTGGTGCCTAAGGGTCAAACCCAGGCCTCATACATGCTAGACAAGCACGCTTCACAGAGCTATACCCCCAACACTGAAGTCTTCATTTTAAAATAAATTTTTCATTTCATATTTTATCTTGCAGGTGAAGGGAATGAAGAAATTAGTAATATGATTCATAGTTACATCAAGGAAATAGAAGATCTCAGGTATAGTTTTCCATACACATTGCATAATGATTTTTGTTTCTGTAATGTTTGTGACATTTCTGTGCTGAGCTTACTGCTCAGAAACTGTTCACAGTGAGACTGGCCATGTTAACTGTAGAGCTCTAGATACGTGACTTGTGCATAATGTTGTACTCCAAAGCTGTTTCTCTTCTCTCTTCCCATGTTACTTTTGCGTGTTGTCCCCATTGTTACTGTTGGACCCCACAGTGGACACCACCAATCCTGCACTGTAGGCCAGGCGTAACTGATGTGGGTGAGGCTATGTTCAGAGCCCTTCATTCCTGTGGCTCTTCCCCCATCATTTGAGAAGAGGTCAACATCTATGAGCATCTTTAACTTTTGGGTTTCCTTCTGTTCCTGTTCCTTCTGTGACTTTGGTAGTTCCATGGTTCCTGAATCCCTGCCAGTTCGCCTGCTTTTCTCTGCTACATATGATACAACATGCAGCAGATGCTCACGTCTGAGCATGGATGCCACAGATTGGGGACAGGCATGATATAACGAGGGCACAGTCTAGTAAAGAAATGTAAGTCACATGTGGAAATACAGGTGTAAGGATTTAGTGAAAGCATGCCCATTTGCAGTATAGGAATGTGGAGGAAACAAGATTTGGGCATAGGAGTGAGAAACAGGACGGGGATATTCATCAATTTTGGAAGATTTTTAGGTTCTGTGATTTGCCCTGATGCTGAGTTATTTTCTCTTGAAGTAAAACTTCAGTCAGCTCCACAGGGAACATCTAGCTAGTTCAAATCTCACTTCTGCAGAGAAGAACCAAGTTTGAGGTCGTCACCATTCATAGCTGCCCTAACTCTCCCTGTCTTGAATCTGTGTTCATACCCCAACTTCTTGGGCTATTCCAGCGGCTCCCAAACACCGACAGGTACTTTCCTCTGCTTTCTGCCACTGCAAAGTACCTTTGTTCCCTTAAATCTTTCAAAAATCAAGGATGAGCAAAAAGATATTCCGCTGTGGCAGTAAAGTTATTCTGGTAATGGTGCTGTTCATGCTTTGTACGTGTGTAATTTTTCATGCTCTGCTGTTTGACAGCCTGTGGGCATTGCATCCCGGTTCTCTACAACAGCCAGACTAAACTTCAGTTTCTACCCTGCAAGGCTGCTGGTACTCCTCCCTGAGAGCTGTCCAAAGTTTATTCTCGGGCTAATCTTTCCTTATTTGTAGACCATGCCTTCACCATTTCTTGAGTGCACCTGCCCCCTTGCTTCTGAAGGCCTTCATCCCTTCCTATGTGGCTTCTCCTCCCCTCCTTTATTCCCTTGTCACTGGCCACTGCTTGTCTTTTTTTGGTTCTTGTGGTCTGTTTCCCCTCCTCCACCTGATATGCTAAGGCTGTACCTAACCTTGATCTCACTGTTGGCCACATGGCATAACTACTGTCATTATTTCCTAGAAAACTCCCTGAGTCATTTCTACTCCTGATGGAAAAAGCAGTACCCGACAGCTTCCATCTTCAGTGGGTCCGCTCCTTAAGGCATTAGAGGACAGCACAGCGATGATTCATAGGCCCTGACCCTTTCCTCCTATGGGTTAATCTCTTGTTTCAGTTTCCCAGCCCTGATGGCTCTCTAATTAGATGTGCCCCACCCCTGGGGAGTAGTCTTCTAGAGTCCCAGGATTATAGTGTACAACGTAAAAATAACTGACATATAGACTACCCATAAATGAACTCTGAATTCAAATTGAATTATCCGGATTGAAATGTAAGCTTCTCTTTATTAACAAGGTGTTACCTAATATGCTAGGTTACCAAACATCTCTGAGTTTTAGTTTGTTAGTCTTTAAAAAAGAGATAATACTTGTTAGTCTCATAAAGTTATTGTGGGGCTTGAGTGAAAAAAATGTATTAAGTCCTTAAAATGAAAGGTGATGTAAAGGTCTGAGGTGTTATTTAGCCTATCTTCTCAAATTCTGTTTTTAATTACTAAATCCCATATTAATCCATATTTATGTCAGAATTTCCTCTTGTGAAGACTTAATCCCAGCTCCTTAAACTGAGTGAGATTTTATCTGAATATATTGCTGCCTGGATATTTACTTTAGACATTATTCTGATTATGAAATCATAGTAGTGGCTTTTGAAAAATATTTCTAATTTTTATTTTATGTGTATGAGTGTATTGCCTGCATATATGTTAAGTGCACCTGTGCTGTGCAGTGTCCACAGAGATCAGAAGAGGGTGTCAGATCCTCTGGAACTGGAGTTACAGACAGTTGTTAGACACCATGTGGGTGCTGGAACCAAACCCAAGTCCTTGCCAGAGCAGTCAGTACTCTTAAGTGGGGCCGTCTCTCCAGCCCTCAGTAGTGATGTTTTAATAAACTTACCTTTAATGTCTGTGAAGGCATCGCTACTTAATTTTGAGACATTAAAATTTTTATAGAAGTTGAACATAGAAGAAACAATATGAAGAAAAACTTGAAATGAGTCATTTTCCCTCTGTTCTCAGAACTGAGAACTGAAGTTAGCATTTTGCTACCTGTCTTCAATAGTTTCCCTCTGTGTGTCAACAAAACTGGCAAAATTATACTGTGTGTTGTTTTGCTATCTGTTCTTTGAAATGTGACAGTATGTTATGAACATTTTCAGTGTTATGAATTGTTTTTCTAATGATTTCACATTATCCAATGGCAGTATTTTATGTTTGTAATTGATTCATTTAATTTACTACTGTCGACAATTATTTCTAATTTTTATAAGAACTACTTTTGTCTGCCAAATATAATATCAGACAAGTTTAAATTGATTGCATAATTGATTCTCATCACAGTCTTAGGGGAAGTATCTATTTTAATCTTTATTTACACATGGAAGATCAGGATGTTTAGATCCAGAGTGGCTGCTGAGACGCAAGCCCTTGGTCTGTCCCTTCCAGTGAAGTCCACTTCCCTTCAAGTCGTCTGGCCTCCTAGTAAATAAAAAGCCGCAAGTGTGTGGTGGGGAGTCGGGAGAGCGGGAAGGTCGGGGGGAAATGTACCTCCTCTGTGTAGCCTCTACAAACACAACTTTCCTTCATGTAGCTGTTTATGGAAGTGAGCTGTAAAGGTTTCAGTCCCTACCAAATGCAAGCCTTGAAAACCAGGTATAACACAACAAAATGCAAGTTGAAAGCACACATTGTTAGCTGATTTATTGCATTTTCTTATGGTTTCAGCTTTTGTTACCATTCATCCAGGCTTTGGGATAAACTGAAAATATGGGAAAGCATAACATATGGTTAACACATTTCTGCTGTGTGATAAACATGTCTTGATTTCAAGTTTCCAAAAAATCTATTTAAAAATGTGTGTGTGTGTGTATGTGTATGTGTGTGTGTATGTGTGAATGTGTGTAGGTACACACATGCCGGTGTCTGTGTGGAGGTCAGAGGTCTCTTTCCACCATGTGGGTTCCAGGGATCAAACTCAGGCCATCAGGTTTGGTGACAGGCTCCCCTAGTCATTGAGTTATCTCGCTGTCCTTTGATTTGGAATTATATAGTTAACTTGAGTTTTTAAACTTCACTTTGTTGACTTAAAGTAAAAAAAATGACAGCATTATATATTTAGAACTTTATTTAAGACGACTTTGAAATCATAACCTAGAAGTTCACACATAGCTATTATCTATACTTTCTTGGTGCTGGGAATTGAACTTGGTTGTGCATGTTAAGCACATGCATGTTCATCTTGAAAGTTCTTCCTAGACCTATTGATCATTGTAATTGTTCTGCTGACATGACTCTAGATCACATGATTCTAGATATAAAGCTGTTTCCTTCAGATTGTGTGGGCCATTGATCTGAAGCATAGTCACTAATTCTAGTACAGTCTGTCTTTAGCTGGTTTTCAGAGTGTGAGGGCCAGAGATATGGGTCAGCCAGTGAAGTACTTGAGGAGCAAGCCTGAGGGTCTGAATTCAATCCCCAGAAAAAAGAGCTAAGTGTGATAAATGCTTTCGTCCAAGCACAGAGGGGCAGACAGGCATAGCCCCGGCTTGCCAGCCAGCCAGCCTACCCTAACTGGCAAGCTCCAAGCCAATGAAATGACTCGTCCAGAAAGCAAGGTGGACTGCTTCTGTGGATGGCTCCTGAGGATGATGTCTGAGGTTAACCTGTGACTTACATACACACACACACACACACACACACACACACACACGGACCTTACACACGTGCACCTACAAGAACACATGCCTAAACCCTGGATTACCCCATACCCTCACCTCCATACAGAGAATAAATAAATAAAAAATAAGTAAAATAAGGCGTATTATGAATAACTGTGGTAGACACAAAAAAGCAGAGGTGAGCACGCATTTCAGAATTTTGTTTGTGAGGAAAGCAGCATTTTCCTCTGAAATACTTGATGATGTGGCCACAGTGCTCAGTTACATCGGTGCTGACAGGGGTTGTTTTAGGGCCCCATCTCAGTTAGCAATGCACCAAATTAACTTTGAAAATCTGTTCTGGTGAGATAGATCATTGGGGCCTTGATAGTTTATATCAGATAGAAGTAAAGGGGAGTAATGCAGACTTCTCTTTTCTTCTCAAGATTCTAAGATCTTTCCGTATCTCCTCCTGCTCTGTTCTATGCATTGTTCATAGTACACATGTGTATACATACATGCACTTATACTACCCTCTTGCCATGATTAGGACCACTTGACAAAACACGAGAATACTTTAATTTTTAAATTTGCATTTCCTGGTAAAAGTTTTCAGCCATTCAGGGCCATGATTCCTTATAAAGTTTTAGACCTGAAACTGTGGGGCCGCATTGCTTATGTATTTTAAACAGTACTTTACAAATTACTTCTGCCCAGTGGCCAGAATTCAAGTAATCTAGTTACCACTGGCACCTTGATATTTAGAATTCTTTTGACCACTTAATAGTGTGATCAGACTTAGAATGATTCAGTCAGAAAATTTAAAAGTGTCTAAACTTTAATGTCTGCAAGCACATTTATTTTGAATAGCTCTACCATCTCACTGTGTCGCTTAGTGAGTGGTGCTGGTGTTCAGTGTGTAGTCAGTGTGCTAAGGGGAACGTGATCTGGGTGTGCCTGGTGGTGGTGGCTGTGTAGCTGTGTAGATGAGCTGAATCCTCAGCTGTACACTTTAGATGGCCAGGATAATAAAGGTCTGTTGGGTTTTACCACAATAAAATTGTTCCCTCTTTAACATACTTTTATTCATTAGGGCAAAGTTATTAGAAAGTGAAGCAGTGAATGAGAATCTTCGGAAAAACTTGACCAGAGCCACAGCAAGAGCCCCGTATTTCAGTGGGTCATCGGCTTTCTCTCCTACCATACTGTCTTCGGATAAAGAAACTATCGAAATTATTGATCTAGCAAAGAAAGATTTAGAGAAGCTAAAGAGGAAAGAGAAGAAAAAGAAGAAAAGGTAGTGTTTGCAATCTTTACTGACCTTTTACTCTTCAGGCTATTTTAGTTTGTAATTAGAGTTGCATAGTCTCCTAAGTATGTGAATTCATGGAAAATTACTTACATTAGCTTAATATCACAGTTATATAACTTTTAATGGTTTATCTCTACTTAAGAAAAGTAAGCTTAGCTACTTAGTACCATGTAGTAATGAATGTTATTTTGATTATGACAAGGTAAAATTGCTAGTAGAAGTTATTTTGTTTTCCAGTCGCTGCTTTCACATTCCATCCATCTTGTGTCTCTGCAGAGCTGGCTGTGCTCCATTAAAACAGTGTCTTCACCTGTCTCATTTCTAACATCATTAAGTGGTCTTGTGGGCATCCTAATGCCATTAGATTAGTTTAACTAAACGCTAAACGAATCTGTCAGAATGCCATTTGGTCTGTTTTCTTCAGGGATTCTAGTTTGATTGTATGACCGTGCTATTTCAGGCCCTCCGAACCTTCCTGGAGTTGTTCATCTTCCCCCCACACTAGGCTTCTCTTCCTTGTAGCTTAACAAGATCTCTTTCTGAAATCAGTTGGCTACAAAGAACAGGAAGAAAATGAAAATTTGATCACTTGTAACGTGCGAGTGCTTAAATACTCAAATTATTTCCATATTCACGCATTGGTTCTATGTGCAGTCCAGCTATTTATTTCAACATGCCACTGGAATTCACTTTAAGCATTTCTGGCTAGATATTCAAAAGGAGGCCAGGCCTTCTTCTTCCTGTGTCTAGCAGGGGAGGCTTTGGAGAATTATTGACTTTTTCCTGCTGTTTAAGAATGTATTTAGAGAGCCAGATGTTTCTCTTTGAACAGTCAGTTGATCAAAGTTAGTAGAAATTTAAGTTCCTTAGATTAACTCTGCTCTGTGCTTTATGTTAGCAAAGAATGGACAAAATAGTTAAATGGATGATTACACACTATGGTTAGGAGGCACCATGCTCCTGAGCAGGTCGTGTTACTTAGTGTTTTCATAGAGCCATAGGGGGACACGGCTCATGACTCAGTCCCCGTTGACGGAGCTCACGATTATGGAAATGAGCTCGAATGAACTTTCGCACTTTTGCATTAGCTTGCCAAACTCAGTTTTGTAGATGGTGTGACATGTTTTAAATGTTAAGTGTGTGTTCATGAATAACAAGTATAAACAGATGTACATTTTTCAAGGTCATGACTGAGTCTATACTTTAAGTCCTTTAGACTTTGCATAAATCACTTGTTGAATATGAATAACAAAAGATAAATAGGGATCCTAATAAAAATGTTTTTGATATTTTTATAGTGCCCATAGGTACCTGAACTCGATTCCTCTGGTTCAGATTATTTTTGTTTTAATGCATTCTAATAAATACTCTTGACTGAGAAACAGTACTAAGAGAAAATATTTTATTTATATTTTTCCTGGTTTCTTTATTACGGAACCCTTGTTCATAACAAATTGAAACAAAACAGCAGTTATTTCGAATTATTTGTGGATAATTCAGTGAATGTGATAGATGTAATAATTATGATAAAGATAATGGTACATATGAATAATAATGACCTACTAAACAATTCAATTTAAATATTAAACTATCTGAAGGACAACAAATTATTTCCTAATAAATAGGAGTGCAGTTAGAGAAAAATATTGGTGAGCAGACATGGTAAGGCAGATAAGTGAAAGCTTCCACGACAAAACCAGTTAACATTCTTAAATCTCAGAGCTCATGGAGTGTGCTTTCTAAGGCATGTTTCATGTATGTGCTTCGGTGATTCTTTAATACTGATGCCGATATTTGGGAACTAAAAATTTTGTCTTTTATACTATAGACATAAATGTCTACATAGCCAATCTGTGAACTCTACTATCACATAAATCTTTAGGTTTAATGAAATTTGTCTTGCTAGTCCATAGACAAGCGTTGTTTTATATTAAAAATGAAAACCTGGGCTGGTGAGATGGCTCAGGGGAAAAGTGCTTGCTCTGCAAACCTGAAGACTCGATTCAGCCCCTAGAACTCTCAGTGGAAGGAGAGAACTGATTTCTGAAAGTGCTCTTCTGACCTGCACATGCCCACCTGGGTGTGTGCGCACACACACACACACACACACACACACATACACGCGCGTACGCACACATGTACACGCCACATACACTAACAAAAATAAAACCAAAGCAAAAGAGCTAGTGCTATTTTATTCAGGTTGATAAAGCATTTCATTGATCACATCTAGCCCCAATAACTTTTAGATCTATGAAATATAAGTTCCCATTTTAGAAATGTAAATAAACTCATCTTAAGCAAAGAATTGAAATAAAAAAAACATACAATAAACCAAGAGTTTCAGGGGAAAAAAAACCCAACAACCCTCTATATTGAAAGTAGAAAATTTGGGCTCTTCACCAGGAAACCATATACTTTGAGCCATGGTTACTTGTTATATCAGTGTAAGCCTAGATTAGGCTCGTTTGTTTTGCATCGTGTACTGTTCACATGTTTAGTCCCATCCTTTGGATATCTAGCTTGAAATGACAGACTGCATCGCACTCAGACTTGGTGCTGTTGGGTTGAAACTTCAGCAACACACAGATTCTGTGCGATGCCAACCTTTCTAGTCATCATCTGATCCTGACTAGTATTACTCTGTAGGTGGTTTTTCTCTCAGATTGCTGGTCTCATCTCCTAATAGCAGTATATAAGTTGACTCTAAGAGACAATCACAGTCCAAGAAATGAAAGTCCTATGAAATCACACAGCACAGATGAAAATGAGAACTGGCTTCATGGAATAATTCAC
Source organism: Nannospalax galili (assembly GCF_000622305.1). Lineage (NCBI taxonomy): Eukaryota > Metazoa > Chordata > Mammalia > Rodentia > Spalacidae > Nannospalax > Nannospalax galili. The sequence goes on along the minus strand of NW_008334929.1, from coordinate 2,925,393 downwards.
AACTCAGGCTCCGTCTTTTCATTATTTTAAATATTGATGATACTAAAAGAATACTTTGGGGTCTAGACAGAGAGTGCTGTATCTAGTTAACAGTATGCCTATCCACAGCCTAGCATATCTATTGTTTTGTCTCTGTGACAAATATTGATAAAAAGTACATTCCATTACATAAAGATCTTCAGGTTTTTATATTGACTGTTCTTTAAATTATATTCCAAAGTCTAACTGTAAATTTATGGTTTTTTTTTTTCAGATTGCAAAATAGTCTTGCTAATGGAAAGTACTAAATTTCCCATTTTATTCCCACTTTTGGCTTAGCTTCGCCCTTTTGCTAGTTTGTAGTAATTAGTATAAGGAAATCTTAATCCCAACATTATAAAATTTTTATCTTCATTTGCTTAAAATTGTATTTTTCATTGATCACATAACTGTATTCATTTGCCTATAATGCCATCTCATATGTAATTTGACATGGGATTTATTTTTACTTAGATTTAGTGATGATCACGTATATATTTTTTAAAAATTCAAGTTTTTAAAAGTAGTAACTTGTATGTGGTATTGCTATATCATATTATGGTATAAAGGCATTACTTTATGAATTTCTTTTAGTATACCGTGAAAAGTCTTTTGAAAGATTTAAAAGGAAAAGCATGTTGTTGGAAATAGGCTTTACTTATGGGGAAAATTGAGAATTCATTTCGGCCTAAAAATAGCAATGACGTCCGAATAGTAGTTATCAGCTTATGTAAGTTGAGACTACATTTGCTGTTAAATAATTTCAGCAGACAGCCCATATTTTCTTCTTAGCCATAAAACTACTTGATTTTCTACTTACTTTATATTCGTATGAATGTACTGCCTTTTTACTGTGTATTGTCCTTTAATGACATCTTTTAAAGTTTATTTCAAAGTCTTCAAGCTCATGTATCACTTTTGCCTTCTTACCATGTTTGCTTTGCTGTCTGGTTTGTCCTTCATTGGCCTCCAATACTGTGCCTCGTGATTTTGAAGGCTACAGAAACTTGAGGGAAGCAATCGAGAAGAAAGAAGGTTGGAATATTTCCCAGGTTTTTTTTTTAAATTTAAATGTCATTGAAATACCTAGTTGCCATTCACAAAGATTGCTATAGAACTGTAGATTGCTTCGGACTAGATTATATTCCTGAAAGTAATGATTTTCATAAAAATAACAGAAAATAACAAAAATTAGAAGTACTTTTTAAGAATAAAAACTCTGTAGTTGCTTGAATTAAAACATAAGCAATTTCATTTGATTTAAAAATAAACTCCAGAGGTATGCTGACTTAACTTTTAGTAAAATTAGCTGTCTGAGCTCTCCGCCATCTGATTCCCAAAAGCAAACCAAAAGCTAGCAATTCTGTGTCTCTCAGAAACTTGTGAGTGAACGGGGTGGGAGTTATCAGTTGGTGGGAATGGACATTTTGTTGAGGCACACGTGCTAACTCAGGCTAGGTTTCTGCTTCCTATTTGGTGTAAGCTCTGCTGGGAAGCATTAAAATGGCAAGAGAGCAACAGAAAACTATGGCCTTAGTACAGATGAGACTGATGAGGAACCATTAATGGCAAGCTAGAAAATGTTTTTGTGTTTCAAGTGTATCTAACAGGACTTTGAAATCTGAATAGTCTCCTTTTCATTTGAAACACAGGCAATGCCTAGAAGCTTTCTTGAACTCCATATAATGGAAACTGACCCTTCACCCACTTGGAAGTATGGCTAGTTATTTAAATAAGTAAATGCTTTCCTCTTCCTAGAACTTTTCTTCATAGATTTTTTTCCAAACAAGTTGTCAAATTATGTAGCCAGACTCATTAAGAAATAGTTTGAAAATGCAATTCTCTTAGAAGCATTATATTAGAAATCATCTCTTATTTCAAATAGAAGCTTTAGATCTTTTACTGTGTATTTAAATGACTAATTTACTTTATATTTAATCATAATTTAGACCCCTAATTATATTTTATTTGCTATTTAGATTCTAAAGTCTCTGAGCTTATATTCTACAAGTCTATAATTTTTTTTTTTTTTTGTCTTTTTGAGATAGGGTCTCTCTGTAGCCCCAGCTGTCCTGGAACTCACTATGTAGACCAGGCTGGCCTCGAACTCACAAAGATCCGCCTGCCTCTTCCTCCCAAGTGCTGGGATTAAAGGTGTGCACCACCATACTCGGCTAAGTCTATAACATTTAAAAAGTATTCTGTAATTAGAATGTAGTTCTAATTGTCTGTGAACCACATCAGAACCCTCCTAATCACTATTTCTTTAGGACAACATATTTATCAGTGGAATTAAAGCATTACAAATGTGAAATTCCTGTATTTGTAAAGGTCACAATACAATGCCTGTTTAAAATTATACATTGAAGCATACTACCATATGTAAATATTCAGTTCTTTAAATACATGGAGTTAGTAAATAGAGGTTGCTTCTGATTTTCACATGATCATGTAGACAGCAAAAGTGGACCGGTCTACCTCTCAATGTAAATGCACACACATATCTGTGGAGATTTAGTAAAATGCAGATTCTTTTCAGGAGCACAGTGGTGGAGGGTGGCATTCTACATTAACAAGCTCCCTGGTGATGTGGGCCTGAACTCTGTACCTGAAATTTGGGTGTTGTATTCTACACCAGGACATCTGTTCTTAATTCCCTGAGTGGCTAGCTTCTCAAGGCCCCAATTTCTTTTCTGTTTTATCAAATGAAGAAGTTCATTTCTTATGTTCATTCCAACTCCCAAGATTCTGATTCTGTGTACAGTATGAATTTAATTCTCTTGCATTGATTATTTTAGGTATCGATTTGGTTCCATTTATCAAAGAAAACTTCAGTACTTGAGATACAGTAATTATCAGTATCATATTTTAAAAACTGAAGCTTCGAAAGTGATTCTTATAAGCATATATATCAGTAGTATATAGCTATGATGCTGATTTTTTCTGTATCAGAGTGCAAGAATAGCTTCTAATTGGAAATAGAAATGAAAGAACATTTATTAGGCTGGGTATTAGTTACTTAAGAGAGCAGGTGGTATGTTTAATCAAGCGTTCAGAATAAAATTGTGCGGACTGGCCCTGAGTACTGAGGATTTCAGATCAAACTTGAGGTAATGTAGGAAACGATAGAATGTGGGAATTACATACCACAGCAGCCAGATAAGAGGGAGACAGCCTCAAGGAGGGAATGGAAGACCTGAGGAGAAATGTGCTCCCCACATTCTCTTCCAGTGCCAAACCTTAAGCCTCTACACATTAGCATTTGAATATGTGTTGTTGGCTTTTGAATATGCTTGGATGAAGGGTCAATTTCTTGTTAGATTTTTAGCTTGAGCTGTGTAATGGTAGCAAAATCCTGGAATATTCTAAGCATCCCAAAGAGGCATGCAGCATGCCTTTTAAAATTATCATTTGTCATGTGTTCACCATGAATGGTTTCCAGTTTTTTTCAAGTTCATTTCCCCTAATACAATGATTTGACAATGATCATAAAAGTTTGTTGCAATTTACTTGACTCATTGTGACTATTTTGTTGCTGTTCTTATTGGCTTTTACTTCTTACTCCAAAAACATGCTGTCCTCCATGTATCTATGAAAATTCAAACTTGATTATTCCATTTCAACCTAACTGCTGCGTGGAAGGCGCACAGGGCTTTTCAAACGCAGGCTCTCATCAAGGAAATGACATATTCAATAATGTAATGTACTGTGTGCAGGCCTTGGGACTGGAAAGGATGAGTGCTCACAGGCCTTAGTCCAGCGGGTAGGACAGCTCAAATAAATAATCATATAAGGAAACAAATTGCAAACTCCCAAAAGTGCTTATGAAGAGAAAAGGTTACTTTCTTATTGTTCTATATTAAAAATACCTATGAGACTAGGGACCTGGAGTTGAATGTTAGAGTGAAGTAATCATAACAGGGCCTAAATGAGGTCAAATCATTTGCTTAGGACCTAGAAATAAGCCCACGTATCAGGGAAGTTATTGAATGTAACAGAACTTCCGACAGATGTGGTGAATTCTAGAGGAATTTTATTTGGACAATATTACCTTATTTGAGTATTCCTTATATTTTAACATGCCACTGTATCACAAAACATAGATTCATTTAAAATTCACTGTCTTAATACTGTTTAACTCAGATGTATGAGTCTAGTGAACACATAGTTTGTCATGCTTGGTAAATCCAAGGAAAAGATGAGAGTGACCTGAATATTCAAAAACTTCTCACACTGTAGTCCTATCCCCTCCCAGGCCTGCGTTAACGTAGAGGCAGCCGTGATCTCATACCTGTGTAGCCTCATGACTATAGGCAGTAGATCGCTAAAGAGGAGAGCTTCAGACTTCATGGTGAAACTTGTGTAGACTCCGTAATTTCTCAGTTAGTCGGAGGACAGCCTGAACTTCAGACAGTTTTGGAATTCAAAGACCCATTCTGTGAGGACATTGTGAGAAATAGCCTTATGTAGAACAGATGGTTTAAGCATGGCATTAAGGATACGGCCAGTGAGGGCAAGCTCACTAGGGGCAGAGTGATTTAGAACTCTGAAAAATAACCTTAAATTTATTAGGATACTGAGAACAACATCGTTTTATAGCATTCTATTTATATATGAGAATAGCTTTCATATATTTTGATGAGGAGTCAGAAATGTCTGTTTTGATTTCTTTTGAATGTAAATTGTGGTACATTGTAATTAGTTGACTGCTCCTGTGCTAAGTTCCCAGGGTATGAGGTATTTTTCAATATTTCTGGAAAATAAGCTTTTCTTCATTGATAAAAACTTTTACATTATTAGTCAAGTAGTAATTTCTGTTTCTTGTAACCATCAGAAAGGATAGGTTTGCTTAGCTAAGTGACTAACCCTTTCTGTTTGTTTTTTTACAACTTACTGTTATTTAAAAACAAAAATCTGAGAGAAAAGAAGAGTTTCCCTCTGTGCTTTCGCAACGCACTTTATATCCTTTTCTTTTTTTAAAGTGTGACTGGGAAAGAGGATAATACAGACACCGACCAAGAGAAGAAAGAAGAAAAGGGTGTTTCAGAGAGAGAAAACGAGTTAGAAGTGGTAAGTGTGGGAGAATGAACTTGTAAGTTTTAGATGCTAACTTGAACACACAAAAGGGAAGTGATTGTCACATATCTGTAGTGTGCTGCTTCTGTGATGATGGCTTTTCAGATGTGTGAACTGTTCAATCCTGGAAACTTTGTCTGATGCATACAGAT
>NW_008334929.1:2873855-2920007 GCF_000622305.1 Nannospalax galili | reverse complement strand
GTTTGTTTTGTGTGTGTTGATTGTGTTAGAGATGTATGGTTCTGTTAAACCGAGATAGTTTGTAGGATACATACAGATAGAAGAGAGAGAGAGAGAGAGAGAGAGAGAGAGAGAGAGAGAGAGAGAGATTAAAGAATTCTGTAAGACAGAATTACTTAAAGCCCCACAGTGATTTTTGGACTGATGAAAAGTGAAAATCAGGGTCAGGGACTTAGTGAGAAAGGGCACTTGGTGTGCAAACATGTGGACTGTCCAGATCCCCAGCGCTCAGTAAAGCTGGACATGGCCACAATTGCCCATAACCCCATGGTGTGTGGAGAGAGATTGATCCCGGGAATTATTGGCCAGCCAGCCTAGCCAAAATAGCAAGCATCAGGTTCAATAGAGATCCCATCTCAAGGGAATATGGGGGAATGCGATAAAGGAAGACACCCGACGTCCTGCTCTGCCATCTACATGTATGGTCACAGATGCACACACCCACACATCTGCACACACACAAGCACACACACAAAATGACAGTCTTGTGCTTCCATGATTTTTTTTTTTTTTTTTTTTTTTTTTTTTTTTTTTGTGGCTGCGAGTGCATGTTGTGCATGTAGAGGACAGAGGCTGACACTGGGTGTTTTCCCTGATAGCCGAGGCAGAGTCACAGAGCCTGAAGCTCACAGCCTGTCTGGCCAGTCTAGCAGGCAGCTTGTCCTGGGGATACCCTGTCTTGGCCTCCTAGGCTATGGGATGGTAGGTGGACCTCCACTTCCACCATCCCCCAATTTTTATGTGTATGTTGAAGATCCAAACTCTGATCCACACTTGTGTGGAAAGCACTTTTATTCTAGACATCTAATCCCTGCCCATGCATTTAACATTTCTTATGTATATTTTAAATTGAATTTTTGTGTACCTCATACAAAACATCTTAGTCATTTGTATACCCCCTCCCCAGCTCGGACTCCCCATAGCCCACCCCACCAGATTTCATGCATTCCGCCATTTGTGCTTCAGTGTCTCTCTTACTGAGTTGATCAGTTTTCTTTGCCAATTCTGTGCTATTAATGGTGACAAGTCACATTTCAGGAGGAGAATCAAGAAGTGAGTGATCATGAGGAGGAAGAAGAGGATGAGGAAGAGGAAGAGGAAGAGGACATTGAAGGGGGTGAAAGCTCAGATGAATCAGATTCTGAATCAGATGAAAAAGGTATTTACCATTTACCATGAAGGCAGAAAAATCGTTTGGGGGAGTTGTTAAACTGTGGTAGAAAACTTGGCATCGTCCATTTTATCCTCAATGAAAGCAGCTTTCATGACCCCCGATCTGTATTTCTCCAAGACTCGTGTTCTAGCTTTAGTTACTGGGTCAATTCCACTTTTCTTTACTACAGATAGCACCTGTTATTTTGACCAGTGTGAGCACTCTGTCTTGCTCTCTCTTTTAGATTTCGGTTTATCTAGGAAATTTCCCTAATAACTGCCAGTGAATTCCTGACTATGATGATGGCTTTTACTTTATTGTTTAGTATGCACATGATCGTCTTTTTGCCCATTTTCGGTATTTTTACTTTCTTTTATAAACAGCTAACTATCAAGCGGACTTGGCAAATATCACCTGTGAAATTGCAATCAAGCAAAAACTGATTGATGAGCTAGAAAACAGCCAGAAGAGACTACAGACGCTGAAGAAGCAGTACGAGGAGAAGCTGATGATGCTGCAGCACAAGATCCGAGACACACAGCTGGAGAGGGACCAGGTGCTGCAGAACTTAGGTAAGCCTGGAGGTCTTCACGAAGCATGTCGGAGGCACTTCCAAATAAAAGCTTTAATCACTGTCTAAAAAACTGAGTCTATAATGAAGCAAAATGAGCCAGACATCTAAGAGGAAACATTTCAGGAGTTCTTACATCCCGAGAGTGGGATGTTTGAAAGGAATGGATGTCTAAGGTTGCAAATTGTAAATTGTAAATCTGTGAAATAAAAATCTGCGTCTCACAAAATCATTGCAATTACCTCTAACACCAGGATCAGTGGAATCTTACTCAGAAGAAAAGGCAAAGAAGGTCAAGTCTGAGTATGAAAAGAAACTGCAAGCCATGAACAAAGAACTGCAGAGACTTCAGACAGCACAGAAAGAGCATGCACGGCTGCTTAAAAATCAGTCTCAGTATGAGAAACAGTTGAAGAAGTTGCAACAGGACGTTATGGAAATGAAAAAAACAAAGGTATCGATTGTTTTCCGTTAAAGTTGGATGTTGAGGATGTTTGTAACTTTTGGCACAAAACAATTATTGTGGCTCTTCCCTAATTGAGCAAACAGTACCCTGTCTTCCAAATGATAAACCTCCCTCTGGCTATTTGAAGGTGTTTGGTAACCCCTTCTTCTAAGGAGCTGACACTCCTGTGGTCAGCGGGCCTCACGGTTGTAGTGGATGTTTCTTCTCTTATAGCTCTTTTATAAGGCTCACGGCAGTGTAAAAGCATGCACGTGTATGTTGATCCCATGACAGACACATTACTTTCACTACCTAGTTTAAGATATTGTAAGCAGACACTCAGCTTCCTGGGCTTGTCCCTCTCACCATACTCTTACCCACCAAGAGTGACATCAGGAGTTTGCTATTCCCATTCATGGAGAAGTGCAAAGTTTCTTCTCCAAACCACATAGACTGTGTGAATGCTTGTGTCAGTTTCTGTTTGACCATTATCCTAAAATCTCACCAAAATCAAGGTAGTTGCTTTAAAATGGCTCACATGGACATGATTTAAGAACTAAGTAAATCGAGTTGTGCAGTGGCTGGTAATGACAGTAGTTAAACTTAGTGCTCTGCACGAGGCTCTGTTGTAAGCACCGTCAGGTATTAACTCATTGAATTCTCACAATGGCAGGAGCCTTGTAGTTGAGAAAATTGAAGCCTTGAGAAGTTATATAACTTATTCAAGGTCACACAGCTGCTGATGAAACGTGGCAACGTTTCACGCAAATTATAGAACTAAACATGGAGTATGCAAAGCAGAGCACTAATGAGTTTGCAGAAATATAATCACCGAAAAGCAGCAGGTGACAAAAGTGTGCAGCAGACTCACGTGGTTCCATGCGAAGTGTTTGTAGAGCTGAAGGGCCTGTGAGTGTCTGAGTGCTGTGGTGGGGCCGACACTTCTTCTAATTTGAGGTTCGCCTGATGAAGCAAATGAAGGAGGAGCAGGAGAAGGCCAGGCTGACCGAGGCTCGAAGAAGCAGAGAGATTGCTCAGCTCAAAAAGGACCAGCGGAAGAGAGACGTGAGTACGCTGTGTCCGCGGGTCCTCTGCCTCGGCAAGGTTATGTCCTAAGTGGAGGAAATGTTTCTGACTGTATTAAGTATAAGTGGAGGACAGAAAATAAGCATGAGTTACAGAAAAGGATATTTAATACAGTGTGTGGTCGTAGTGATTCATGAAAGCTCAAGGTGGATTCATTGCTAGGTATTCTTGTAAATGTCCTGGGGAAAACAGCCAGTCTTTGCTAGAAGATACTTTGCCGATAACGTTTTTTTTGCCCTTTGACTTTAGAATTCTACTTCCATAATTCAGATTTTAAAAAATCTAAAATCAGAATAAGTTCTCATTTTGTTAAAATCTTCACTTTTAAGTTACATTTTATTTATTGTGTGTGTGGGTGTATATGTGTGTGTGTTTATATGTATGAACACATGTGTATATGAATGTGTGTGTATGGATGTATAAATGTGTGTCTATGTATGAATGCCATGGTGTACAAGTGGAGGTCAGAGGGCCACCTGTGGGACTGGGGTCTCTCCTGCACCACGTGTGTCCTACCACTGAGGACCCACTGAGCGTTACCCACTGAGCTTTGCTGGCCTGAAATCTTCACTTACGCTTATTTGTGTTTTCCCCTCATTTTTTTATTAGTTCTTTGAGAATTTCACACAGTGTGCTTTGATCATATTTATCTCCTCAGCTCCTTTAGGTCCACCCCCTTTATGCTTATTTGTAATTGTGGAAATATGTATTGCTTGACATTAGAGGAATTGGTTAAATAAACAGTGAGGTGTCCCATTTAACAGGTTGTTATTCATCCATTAAAAATTTGAATTTGTCCAGCATGGATGGGCCCCACCCTAGCTAAGGAACTATGGCAAATTAATGGCTGCTGGGGAGGGGAAGGTCATTTTTCTTCAGGACTGTGGCTACTGGTAGGCTGCCATGCCCTAGTGGATGACCCATACTCATGTACATATGGTAGACTGAGTGGGGTAGAAGCAAAGACATAAATACAAAAAACAATAAAAACTTAAAAGATATGAAGTTGGAAGGAGATGTATTGGGGAGAGTTTCTGGGGGGAGCTGGATGAAGGTTAGGGGTAGATATGATCAAGATACATTGTATACTTGTATGAAATTTCTAAGACTAAATAAAAATATTCTTAAAATTTATGTTTGAGAATTTCATAGAGAAGTATTATATTTGCACTGTTTCTATCCCTCCCAGTCCCCTCCAGGTCCTCCCATGTCCTCCTGACTCCTTCTCAATTTCTTGTTCTCTTCTTTGATTTTATTGGTACATACATTAAAAAAAAATGCACCGAGTCCATTTAACGGTGCTCCTGTGGACCTGTGTTCAGGGCTTGCCCACTTGGGTCGCCTCTGAGGGAGCTGGTCGGTAGAGAAAACTGATTCTCCCTCAGCATCCATTGATGGCTTGTAGCTTTTCTTCTTAAGGTGGGACCTTGTGAAATTTCCCCCATATGCCTCAGTACGTGAGCATGTAGATCTTGTTAGACTACCATGCTGTGGAGGTTTCATTGGCATAGCTCTGTCATGTCCAGAGTGCACTGACCAGCAGCAGGTGTCGTGCCCCTCTGGCTCTTATATTCTTTCTGCTTCCTCTTCTAGAATGTTCCCTGAGCCTTAGGTGTAGATTTAAAAATTGAATTTGGATACGGAACAGTTATATGAAAGATAAATGCAATTTACTACCAAGTGTAAACTAGCACTTAATACATGTATGCTAGGCCAGACTAGGGAAAAGATTTGAAGAGTTAGTACCACTATGCTACCTGTGGTCATGATAGGGTTATAGATAATGGTTGATCATTTTCCCTTCTTTCCAAATTTTTAGCAATATGGTGTTTATTTAAAATTAAAAAGTGTATTAATGATTTACTCTTTTAAGGAGTGGTCATCACCCCATTATTGTTCAGATTTCAGCCATTGTTCTTTTCTCGTGCTAATTTTTCCTGAATCCTCCCTGAAAAAATATAGTTATAAATTATATTTAGAAAATGAGCCATATTGGGTTATAAAGAATAAACTTAAGAAGATATAAGAAAGTTATGATAGAAAAGTAGATATTTTGTCCAAATGACACAGGCTTGTGGCTGTTTCTGTCCCACAAGTATATTTATATATTTTAAATAATTAGTATACTAGTCATATTCAATTTCTAGACATTTCAGATTTTGTTTATATGATTTGTTTCTACTCAAGAGCACATTTAAACATTGCCTGTTCTTTCTGCTGTCGTAAAAAAATTCGAGGTGTAATTAATGTTTCATAAAATTCATCATTTTAAAATGTACATGCCAGATTTTTACAGTGTTCATAAATTATGCAACAGTCATTACTGTCTAGGAACTAGAGAGATGGCTTCATGGTTAAGAGCACTGGCTGCTCTTGCAGAGGACACGGGTCCAATTCCCAGCAACCACATGGTGGCTGACAACAATCATTGGTGTCTAGTTCCAGAATATCTTGATGATTCTAAAAAGAGACACTGTCTCCACTACCTGTCACTTTCATTGCTCCGTGACCTGTGACAGCCAGGAAACTACTCTCTGTTCCTGTGCATTTGCTTGTTAGGACATTCTGTAAATGGAACCCTACGATATAGTCTTTTGTCTGGATTCTGTCACTTAGTATGTCATTTTCATGGTTCACCTTGCTGTAGCAAAGCTGATATTTCCTTCTTTTGTGTGGATAGAACATTTTTATTCGTTATTCATCAATTGATAGGCATTTGGGATGTCTATTTTTTGGCTGTTTATTGTATTTTTATTCAACAGTTTTGGATGACAGAAATAATTTTTTTACAGTATATACTGTATTGATTATATGTATGAAATATAGAAAGTCCAGTATTGACTCCAGTATTGACAAATAACTCCTGGAATGGAACTTTCGCATCTTATCTGTAGCGTCTGATGCCTATATTCTGTCCACAATCTGAATAATCTTCAGCTTTGTCCTCCACTCCTTTGGTGTTTGAGACAGGGTTGTATGTGGACCAGGCCGGCCTTAAACCCTCATCGTCCTGTCTCAGCCTCCTGAGTGCTGGGTTACAGGTGTACACCACAATAACTGGCAAGATTTGTTTTTTGGATCTAGACAATAACGATTGTTGTTAGCCACCATGTAGGTGCTAAACTACACGTTTAATTTTGGGTTTTTTATTCATTTAAAAGTAGATTTAGCTTTGCTTCTCTGTCAGTTGTTGCAGTATACCATGTGACTGCAGGAGGTCATGAAATGGACACTTTTGAATTTGGGACATGAATGTAAGGGATTTTTATTACATACCAAATGAAGTTTTAGAAGAGATGTTGCAGTCAAGTCCAACACCTAAGCCTTTGCAAAGATCACAGAGTTGAGTAAATGACAGATCAAGAATAAGGAGGTCTATATTCCTTTTCAGTCAATTTTTAAAAAAAATTATGTCCTTTTAGGATGGGTTGATGTAATCCTTAATTATCTTTATCACCTAGTGTACTTAGAAACAAATTGGCCATCATACTGACATGTTTTAGTGCCCAATTACCCATTATAATGAAATTCCCAGTTATTATAAGGTGCTAATTGCATTAATATATGTTTTCCCTGTGTTTAAAAGTTTATACTTTTTGTATATATTGAAAGATGACTACTGAAAATAGTCATGTTTTTTCCTATTTGTGCTCAGTCAACACTTCAAAGAAAATAAGAATTGATTAAGAAATATTTGTAAAGCACATGGAAAGTACTTGTACATAATAAGCTCTACAGTGGTAGTTAAATACAAGCACAAGGCACAGAAGTAATGTTCCATTGTTTAGGTAGAGATGGCTATTTCAGTGAAGTATTATTACATTTTATGTATGTATGTATGTATCTATGTATGTTGTATGTATGTGTCTGTCATCCATCCATCTATCTATCTGTGTGTTTGGGCATGCACATGCCATGGTGCACATGTGGAAGTTAGAGAATAGTTTTCGAAAATCAGTTCTTTCCTCCCCCATGTGGTTTCAGGGACTCAAACTCAGGTCTTCAGGCTTGGTGGCAAGCGATATACCTGCTGCCATTTACCTGCTGAATCATCTTGCTGGCCCAGAGATGGCTACTTGTGTGTGTTTGTGTTTGCTAAATTAAAGTAGCTGTATGTGGATAATGGATAAAAGGTTATTAACTCAGCTTATGCTAAGAACTCAAATTTCCAGGGCTCAGAGGAAGTGTGTTAGGCTAGGAGTAGGAAACACTAGGCTTTGGCTCACCATTTCAACTCACTGAATGTTATTTTGTAGCATCAACTTAGACTGCTGGAAGCCCAGAAGAGAAATCAAGAAGTAGTCCTTCGACGCAAAACTGAAGAGGTACATTTGGAAGAAACATTCCTACTTTTTTTTTTCTTTTTTGGTGGTGTTGGGGTTTGAATTCAGGGTCGTGTGCATGATAGACAAGTGTTCTACCGCTGAGCCATACCTAAGCCCTGAAAAATGCATTTCTTCAGACTGACAGCGTGAATCAACCTCTGATACTCTTCAGGTTACAGCTCTTCGTCGGCAAGTAAGGCCCATGTCTGATAAAGTTGCTGGGAAAGTCACTCGGAAGGCCAGCTCATCCGAAAGCCCTGTTCAGGACATGGGTTCCGGGGCAGCTGCTGTGGAAACAGATGCATCAAGGGCAGGCACCCAGCAGAAAATGAGAACCCCCGTGGCAAGAGTCCAGGCATTACTACCAACACCCACAACAAACGGAACCAGGTCCTCTTGATTCCTCTGTTCTTACTGATATAAGCCAGATGGCCCTTCATACTGAATGCTGTGCATAAATGAAACAGTTCTCATTATTGGTTGTGCTCAGTCAAATAAAGGCATGAGTACTTATATTTGTGTGTTGTAAATGATTACAGGAAGAAATACCAGAGGAAAGGATTGACTGGCCGGGTGTTCACTTCCAAAACAGCCCGCATGAAGTGGCAGCTGCTGGAGCGCCGGGTCACCGACATCATCATGCAGAAAATGACCATTTCCAACATGGAGGCTGACATGAACAGACTTCTCAGGGTGCGGGAAGTAGAAACTGGGCACACGCTCCATAGCTGACCGCAGCTTCTTTCTTCCACGTTTGGTCCTTGGAAGCATTTAATGTCTACTAAGGTGTTGTTTTGTCTCTGTCCTGCCTAAGAGTAGATGGGCATCATTAAAATTCAACCTGCTTTATCCATAGCAACGGGAAGAACTCACAAGAAGACGAGACAAGCTTTCGAAAAAAAGAGAGAAGATGGTGAAGGAGAGTGGAGAGGGAGAGAAGAGCGTGGCCCACATCAGTGAGGAGATGGAGTCCCTCACTGCCAATATCGATTACATCAATGACAGCATTGCAGATTGCCAAGCCAACATCATGCAAATGGAAGAAGCAAAGGTGTGTGCCTTGAAAGGGTGGCATTCTGTTGTTGCCTATTTGTTTGCTTTGAGAGAGAGTCTCTAGCCTGGTTGGCCTCAGGTTCTGTGTGCGGATGAAGATGACCCTGAAATTCTGGTCCTCCTGCCTCTCCCTCCCGGGTACTGGGATTTTAAGATCTTTCAAGATCTTAAGCAATATTTAATAGCCTAAGAGAAAGTATTTTATATTATGTATCTTTAAAAGAATTTTGAATTTTTTCTGGGTATGGTGGCTCATGCCTTTAGTCCCAGCACTCCAAGGCAGAGGCAGGCGGATCTCTGTGAGTTCAAGGCCAGCCTGGTCTACATAGCAAGTTCCAGACCAGCTTACAGACCAAAAAAAACAAAAAAAGTATTTTGAAATTTTTAAGCTATTTATTTAATAACCATATAATCAGAAGAAGCATTTCATTATAACAGCATTGACATATTCAATAACAATTTCCAGAACTAAGATGCATCTCCTTCAAAATTGGCTGTAAATTTTTATGTTTACAGTTGAATTAATACAGTTATACAATGTTGTACTCAGTATAAACCCTATAAGACATAAAATTAAATGAGGTTTTAACCTTTAAAAAAGATCTCCATTTCATCACTTTTAGTACAATTGACACTAAGATGCATATGCGTTTCTAATCTCTATATATCTGATTATTACTAGTCACAGTTGGTTACTTTCTGTGCTCCTTGCCATCTGAGCATGGATATGAAAGAATTTTTTACTTATTAATCTGAAGTTAAGTTTTACATGTAGAGTATTTACTGCCTCCTTCCTGATTTCTCTACTGACTTTGTGATACTCTTTATCGTATTACATATATGATTTATTGTGTCCTTTCCATTTGTAGTTGTTCAAATGTGTCTGTTTTCAACTAGAACATTTAGTGCAGGAATCACGTGTTACGTGTTTCTGAATAGCTTCATTGGGTTATACAGTTACTGTCAAATACATGCGTTAGCCTCTGGCCTTCTGTGCAGACTCAAGTACTGATCGTTACACACTGGTTTCATGTAGGAAGAGGGTGAGACCCTGGATGTCACTGCGGTCATCAATGCCTGCACTCTTACAGAAGCCCGCTACCTGCTGGATCACTTCCTGTCCATGGGTATCAATAAGGTGAGATTTAACTATCCTGTTCCTGAACCCTAAGTTTTGCTCAATTCATTTGCCATATCTCTCTCCAGAAATCCTCCTCTTGGAAATAGCAAACAAGGTTCTTAGCTAAAAAAATTTTTTTTCCCATAGAGCTTTAAAAAAATGTCAGCAACATTTACATCAGTCTCACCGGCTCGTCCTCTATCATGCTGTGGATTACAATGAAGTACTACTACTTTTGCTTTAAAAAAGGAAAGATTCTCAGAGGAAATGAATTTTTTTTTTTATCACAGTTGACTTAACACTGATTCTGTACTCCTCTAAAGAAAATCAGGGGGGGAAAATATAGTAGCAACCCAGTCTTTTAAATGTAAACACAGCACCTTGTCACCTGGAGGAAACTCCTTCCCAAATGTAGGTGGACACAGCTGTGTTCTCACTCTCTACATCAAAAGAGTAGGTACTGATCCACAGCGTGCTACACACACTGAAACTGAGACCCCAGAAGATGGTATCTTAGACAGGGAAGTGCTAAGATCACCTACCTAAGTAGGTGGAGGAGCATCAAGGTCTGTCTGATGTTAAAGTCCATATAGCTCGGGCGTTTTCACGTGGTGGGTTTTGTTATGTATGATGTTAGTCATTGTGCTGCTGTGGTTGGTGTTTCAGGGTCTCCAGGCTGCCCAGAAAGAGGCTCAAATTAAAGTACTTGAAGGTCGACTCAAGCAAACTGAAATAACCAGCGCTACACAAAACCAGCTCCTATTCCACATGTTAAAAGAGAAAGCAGAACTGAATCCCGAGCTGGATGCCTTACTAGGCCATGCTCTGCAAGGTAATTTGGGTGATGTTTGGGTAAACCACTAGCATGATAGCTTTGCTCTTTGGACATGCCGCCTACATCTTCCTCTGTGACTTGTTTGAATAGATGCTATACTTATGCTTTTAATAATTATTCTTTCTTTAATTTGCATGTGTATGTAAATTGGGGGGAGTAATTATTGTCATTCTAAGAAACAGTTACCAACTTTACAAGGGTGTTTAACTTTATAAACTAGTTAGTTGTTACAGATAAAGGACACAAGGCAGGTTTCTGAATTGGTTATTTAAATTACTTAAAAGATTAACCAAGGATCATAACTTTACTCTGCATCCCTAACTGCCCTAAAGCACGCTGTTAAATGTTTGTTATGGCATCTATTCTGTGTTTATGAAAAAAGGTACGCAGTCTTGTGTTATGTGCGAGTTTTTAACGTTGGATCTGTTTTGATTGGAGTATTGCTTTTGTCTCCTTCTGCGGTTGTTGACACAGATCTAGGTAGCGTTCCACCGGGTGAGTACGTTTAGCTTTCTGTGTACCCGACAGTTGCATGGATTACTAATTGTTCGTGTGCACTAATTGTGGTACAGATTGTAAACATTTTATTGGCAGCCTACTGGTTTTTTGCATGATCTTTTGAAATGTATTCAGGATAAAAAAATACTAAGTTTCTGTCTTCATTAAACTGTCTTAATTTTACAATTCTTGGATGTTTAAAGATGCGTGCTTTAGCTAATAATAGTCTTTTGTTATTTGAGTGCCAATTATGGCTTGGTTCCATAAATCCTTTCTCTTCCTTGTGGAAAAACATAGAATATATATTCCTTTTTAATTTAAAATATATGTTAACTTGCATCCATTGTTTTAACCCCATAAATAACTTTGTTTTGTATACATTCTTATCTAGTCCTATTAAAATAAAATTAGGCATCATTTTTATAAATTGAAGAAACTATAGAGACTTTGAGTATCTTGAGTATGTTTCTAATCAAATATATTTTCAAGCTAGAAGAGGCTTTAGAGGTCACTGCATAGAATTTTTGATCTTTCTCTCATTCCTGTCTGACTTCCACTATGTACCCATTGTTGGTCACCTCTTTGCTTCCTTTTAGTGATGATATGTATAGAGCCAGGAGTACTGGAGAAATTTTATTACTTGTGATAGGTTAGAATGATAATTTTGGAACAGTTTTTATTTAATTAGAATTATTTAGAAATATGATCACATCTTTTTTTTTCTTAATTATAAAAGTGCTAAAACTTTTCTAAATGTTTATCCTTAAAGGAGGGATGATAACCAAATGATTAAATGTGATTACCTCTCTGTGTCAGACTAAACACAGCCTATGACTCCAGACTTCGAATGATAAACTCTTATACAAAATAATACTGCATTGTTGTCAAAATAGTATTTTCTTCAGATCAACTGCATTGTATATAATATAATGCAGATTTGGAAAAGCTATTTTTTCAAGCTCCTCAGGCTATGACAAGGGTTAATAAAAGTCTGGTTAGGAACAGTTAGGCTCGATCAGAAGGATTTGTGTCCGGCTCTCAAGCACCTGCTGTTGTAGGCAGCATCGTCATCCTCTGTGTGCTGCCCATCAGTCCCCCCACTTCCTCCCCTCCCTTCTGTCCTTCCCTTTCTCCCCCACTTCCTCCTCTTCTTTCTCCGCTGTTTTTTTTACCCCTTTTCCGCTCTTGCTTTTTCTTCCTGTCCTCCCTGGTCCTCCCAAGTCCTCTCTGGTCCTCCCAAGTCCTCCTGAGTCCTCCCTGATCCTCCTGGAGTCCTCCCTGGTCCTCCCTGGTCCTTCCTAGTCCTCCCAGATCCTCCCTAGTCCTCCCTGGTCCTCCCTGATCCTCCCTAGTCCTCCAGGGTCCTCCCTACTCCTCCCTGTTCCTCCCGGGTCCTCCCTGGTCCTCCCTAGTCATCCCTGGTCCTCCCTAGTCCTCCCAGGACCTCCCTGGTCCTCCCTAGTCCTCCCGGGCCCTCCTTAGTCCTCCCAAGTCCTCCCTGGTCCTCCCTAGTCCTCCCAGGTCCTCCCTGATCCTCCCTAGTCCTCCCAGGTCCTCCCTAGTCCTCCCTGGTTCTCCCGGGTCCTCCCTGGTCCCCCCTGGTCCTCCCAGGTCCTCCCTTGTCCCCCCTGGTCCTCCCGGGTCCTCCCAGGTCCTCCCCGGTCCTCCCAGGTCCTCCCGAGTCCTCCCTGGTCCTCCCGGGTCCTCCCTGGTCCTCCCAGGTCCTCCCGCTTTCTTTTCCTCTTCTTCTCCTCCTTGCCTGTGTTCATCTTCTGTTCTTAGTTCCTGAATTTAATGTACATTGTGTAGTATAGAAAAAAGAAAAATTCTTAGTGCCTCTTGTGTAGAAAAATATCAGACTGCTTATTTGATTAATATTGTTAGTTTTTACAGCTTTCTGACTATAGTTTGCAGAAGGATTAGAAAGAGAGAGTGAAAATGTTGTCATTTGACAGAACCTGGCACTCAGGGAAGAAAATTTCCCCAGAGATTAGGGCCATAATGGAAGGAGAAAGAAAATCGGTATTAAACTGCAGAGTTAGACAGTCATAGATCTACCTTTGTATGTCCTAAACATTGAGGCTGGTGACTGGATTCAGAGGTTATTTCAACACCAATCATTTCCTTATGAACTGTATGCCCTACTGAGGTGACACAAGTTTATGACTTAGTACACACAGGCCATAACTCAGGTAAATACATAGTACTGGACTCCAGAGTGGAACCACTAGAAAAGAATGCAGGTATTGATGAAGGCCTTCTTGAGGATGTCACACTTGAGCTGATGGATGAAAGAAAGAGGAAGAGGGGAGGGTAGCACAAGCTAAGGACTGAGATACAGCATGTGATTCACCATCAGGTCGGTGCTGTGCAGCAGACACGGCACAGAGACGAAACTTAAGGTTCCAGGCTGTGCCAGGGCCAATACCCCTTACCAGGCTTATAATCTTACAGCCTTGGAAGAACGTTTTTATCCTTTTTATCCCCCCCTCTATAAAGATTTGCTAGAAGCCTCGTGGAGCTCAGCATAGAGTTATATTTGTGGCTAAGATTTGTTGAGAACAGGGTGGTAGGGATATAAGATCCAGATGAACCTGTAGGAGTCTGTGTACAGGCTTCCCTTGCTGTTTCTCATCCATGAGTGTCACACGACGAAGGCCCGTGGAACAAGTGTGGCACTGTTTGTACCGAGGAAGTCCATTCAACATTCATCACCTGAGGTTTTACTGGGGGAGGGGGCGGTGTTCAGAGGCTGGTGTGTAACATGTACCAGACGCTAGACCCCCAGAAGGAAAGCAAGTGTTCAGCATCAGCCATGTGTTTGCACAACCTAGGCCCAGTGAGTACCCTGCATTGGTTCAGTGTTGACCAGGGATACCCTGAGAGCTAAGTTTTCTGAAGTCAGCCAGAGTGTACGTAGGGCTGCAAGCAGGCGTTTCTAAAGGTAGCAGTCACAGGCTTGCTGTTTTAGTTCCTCTCCATACACTACATTTTAGTATAAAGACATACCTTTTATTTTAAAAATTTATACAAACCCACCTGTTTGGTTAACTTTCAATGAAGTTAAATTGTGAAACTGATCCCTGGTATGAGTCAGCATCAGGACCCGTGGGAATTGTCTCCTTTCATCTGAACGCTGCTGTAACGAGAAATGCACATCTGGTGGCCCTTGGCTTGTGCTAAATTTCAAGAACTGAGAATATTACTGAGATGATGGTGTGTCTGGCTGTCCGGCTGCCAGTGTTTACATCATTTTCAGTCGTTAAGGCATGTCTAGGTTGCTGACTGCCTGGAGTGCCACCCTCTTCATTCTGGCAGGTTGCTTATGTCAAAATATAATCATCTCTCTGTAAGGCACACATATTTTTTACTAAGTAAACTCCCACTTAAAGTTCTACACGAGCAAATCCTAGCTTGCTTATGTACGCAAGGAAACAAGCTAGACTTGACATTTCTTTGTAAACTTATTCACTAATTCAGTCATCTTAGCAGTTGAATTATCCTAAGATTGAGCCCTTGAGCCTCCTTAGAATTGTTGATTTGAGATATACATTGCCTTCAAGATGACCATTCATTTAAAACGTGAACTTCCTCGATGTGGGTCCTAGATGTGGTTCCATTTGGACTGATAATATCAAATATTACTAAACTTCTGTAAAGGTTTGTGCTGAGTGGATGAAGGAAGGGCACATTTGATGAGACATATTAGGTGATTCACATACCACAGTGACATATGAAACTATAAAGGGCAAATCCTATGTTTCCTATGTATAGATACTAGAGTATCACATAGAGGTATCATAATACCTCTAATTTTATGAATGATTTTATAATGGCATTATGTATTTTAAAAACCTGTATCTGTGTTAAGGACTTGCTGACAATTGTGTTTTTTTGTAGCAGATTTTTTTTTCTTGACTTACTACTAGTTTTATGTATGGTTTCCTCATTTCTTCTAGTCTGCTAAAAATGTTGGCCTGATGTGGCAGTGGCTTATTTACTGTAGTTTATAGGCCGGTTGCATGCAAACGTGTATGTTTTGTCGTTGTCTCTTCTGTACCTGTGAATGAGATGCATGCTCACATGTGATTTCAGAGTGTCTTCATTTATAGTCTTTCTACTTGAAGGCAAAAATTTAAAAACGTTAAAAAGGAAAAGTATTTAAGTACATTGCCATAGCTGGTGCAGTGCAGTAAGAATGTGTTTGTTGTGTTGGCAGTTGTCCCAGGGCACCAGCCGAAGGTCGGGAAGTATTTGTTGTAACCTTCAATTTTTAATCAGTGGATCTGTGTGTTTGGGTAGGTCAATAGCATACAAAGTATTTATATA
Source organism: Nannospalax galili (assembly GCF_000622305.1). Taxonomy (NCBI): domain Eukaryota; kingdom Metazoa; phylum Chordata; class Mammalia; order Rodentia; family Spalacidae; genus Nannospalax; species Nannospalax galili. The sequence continues at coordinate 2,904,553 of NW_008334929.1, read as the reverse complement.
AATAACCTTATGCACTCAGATGATTCATAATCTAATCCCCGTTCTACAAATGCTACTCTTCCATGTTTCACCGCTCTGATTCCTGGTTCCTGGACTGAACATGTTTCTCCTCCTCTTAGGAAAAGCAATGAAAGGAGTTTCTTAGAAATAATTTCTATGGTTCTGTTTGTTTGGCTTTATCAGTTGAAACCAAAGTGCCCATGTTGAGATGCTGAGCTGTTGTGTGTGTATTTAGCGTAGGGACTGTGGTCACATTCAGCTTGTATAACACTTGCATTATTTGCTTTTTGTAGAAAATACAGAGGATAGCCCTGATGAAGATGCACCTCTGCACAGCCCAGGGTCAGAAGGAAGGTAGGAGCACCTCTAGAGGCTGAGCAGACTTATTTGTATGAGATTTTTTTAAAGGTCTATTTAGTTTTCATAATGTGGACTTGCGTTGGGGTAGGGGAAATGTGTGTATGTGAGTACAAGTGCCTGCAAATACCAGAGGAGATTGTTGGATCTCCTGGAATGGAGTTATAGACACTTGTGAGCCGCCTGATATGGATATTGAGAGCCAAACTCAGGTCCCTTACAGGAGCAGTATGCCCTCTTAACTGCTGAGTCATCTCTCCAGCCCATTCCATACCATTTTAAGAACTTGAATCTTGGGGGAGAGATGGCTCAGCAGTTAAGAGCACTGACTGCTCTTGGAGAGGACCTGGGTTTGGTTCCCAGCACCCACATGGCAGCTATGAACAGTCTCTAACTCCAGTTTCAGGGCTCCACCATACTCTTCTGACCTCTGTGGGCACTGCACAACACGAGTGCACTTGCATGCATGCAGGCAATACGCTCATACACATAAAGAATGAAAATAACAAATAAAATACTTACAAAAAACCCTTGAATCTTGGGGGTTGGAGATGGCTCAGTGGTTAAGAGCACTGGCTGCTTTTGCAGAAGACCTGGGTTTGGTTCCCAGCACCCACATGGCAGCTAACAACCATCGGTGACTCTCCAATTCCAGGGGATCTGATGTCTTCATCGGGCCTCTGTGGACATTGCATGTGCCCTTACACATATGCAAGGAAAACACTCATACGCAATAAATAAAAATTAAAAACAAAACCAAAAAACTTGAATCTTGTACAGTGTACCCTGAGCCTTACATGTAGGGATTGCATTGCAAATTTATCAGTTAGGGCTAGAAACCACACAATTACCTATTAGGATACCTGCTACTCCACAGTACAGTCTAGGTGTAATAGAGAAGCTGCACCCATGAAATCTCCACAGTATGGTAGCCTAACAAGACCTGAATAATGCCAGCACCAGCTGAAAGTCCAGGGTGGGTGGGAAAAATTTCACAGGGTCTCACCTCAAGGTGAAGAGCTACAGTTAGTCAATGGATGCTGAAGGAGGGACAATCAGTTTTCCCCAGGGATGAGACCCCTGATAGATTATCTAATCCCAAGTGGTCATCCATAAATATATGTATACAGGAGCGCCACTAAATGGACCCAGTACATTTTATATATGCGTGTATGTATATTTACAAATGTATGTATGCTGTAACAGAACAGAAATAATCAAAGAACAGGACAAGAAATTGAGAGGAATGGAGGACATGGATGGGAAGTGGAAGGGGGGATGATGCGAATACAATACTCATGTATGAATTCGCAAAAAATAAAAAAATTATATAAACTTGAATCTCATTGCATCGAACAATTATTATAAAATAGAAATAATTTTGAATTTTATGGTCAGGGTGATAGCCTTAGAAACCAGTACAGAAGCCAAACAAATTCATGTATAACCATGGTAAATTTTAAAGGAAAAACATAGGAATATTTAAAGAATAAAAAATTGATTTTTAATAAATTTGTCTTGATTTTTATATGCTGTCTTTCTGTGTTTTCCATAGGCATGATTTTTTTTCATAGTGGAAGCATACAGGACATACAAGTCTATATAATAAGTTTGAATTTAATCTCATGCTTAACCCCTTATCTCTGTACAGCACACTGTCTTCAGACCTTATGAAGCTCTGTGGTGAAGTAAAACCTAAGAACAAGGTAAGGAGAATTAAAAGTACCAGGTAACGTTTGACCACTACTCTCTGTCAGCATTATTGAAGTGCTTCAGATTTGTCTCTCAACAGCATAGTGGTGAGCTTGCTTTTAGCCTAAGTTTTCCATTTGTAAGAAATTTATTTGTTCTATTCCTCACAAGCGATCATTGAAAAAAAATTTGGAAAATTTTCTCTGTTGAAACTTTTACTATATCCTCACAGTGTTTCCACCTGATAAAATATAAGAGGCGGGTGTCTAAACTTGCTCAGCCAAGCAGCAGACTCTGCAGTAGCCACAATGGAAACCATTCCGATTGGCAGAGCACTTTTGAAATTTAAGCACAGTTTGTTCTTAAGTATTTATTTTTTTTTACTTTGGTCTTTTTGAGACAGGGTCTCCTTGTAGCCCCAGCTGTCCTGGAACTCACTATGTAGACCAGGCTGGCCTCAAACTCAGAGAGATCCACCTGCCTCTGCCTTCCAAGTGCTGGGACTAAAGGCGTGTGCCACCATGCTTGACTCTTAGTATTTCTTATTTATTTTGTTTAGTGTTCTGAGATGATTTGAATATTAAAAACTTCTGAGTCTATAATGTATAGTGATAGGATTTTTAAAACTCTAAATGATCTGCTATTAAATGTGCAGGAATCACATGGCCCTTTTGAGATCATATATGGTTGCATTGGATGTTAGATGAATTAACTAATGATATTAAGATGTTGGAAAACAAAGAATTCTTGCAATGCTTAGTAAATGTTTGTTGAATGAATGTGTAGAATCACAACTTGAAAAGTAATACTGTACAAATGGATACAATAGTTTTAAGGCCTGTGGTGGTTAATCAGTAATTGAATAATTTGGCTCTTCAATGAGTGGGAGAAGGGATCAGGAGTCACTGTGTTTACTTGGAAGGAGCATATATCCTGTTCAAGCAGTAAGCCACCACCATGTCCTGGGCATTTTTTTCATGTAGGAATATGGGTCAAAGGTTACCAGATGCCCCCCCCCCCGGAAGTCTTAAACATGGATTTTTGTGTAGAATTTCTTTATCTTTAAAATACTTGGAGAGCTAATGAAAATGTGTCTGTCAACTCTTTTGTATGATCTCAGTTTGAGTACTGGTTTGTCGGTTTGTAGTTTGTATTTTGTTCCAAATGATCAAATATTCTGCTAAAACTCAGAGAAACATTCCAATGTCGATCCGGCCTAAGCAGAGGAGAGAGTCTTTTAAGGTTACTTTCGTCTTTGGGGCTTGTGGAAACCTACTCGGTCAATCTATTTGGCCTGTGCGATGCTTGAGAGTTGTGAGGTGCTCTAAAAGTCATCTGAAAACACCGGCTAGGAATTACCAAGGAAAAGTTGCCCTCAGCCCTAGGACCCTTGCAGTGGGAGGGATTGAAAGTCTGAAAAGTGTCTGCAGGGCCTTCCCTTCCGAAGCTCTCTCTGTTTGCAACTTTTGAACTGTGAATATGTTTCAAAGATCTCATGACATTTCCTTTTCATCCCTTCAACAAATGAAGTTGATTTTGAGATTGGAATCAGGCCTGTACCAGCAGTGTGTTAACTGCAGAAAATGGAAAGTCATATCTGACAAAGTGACTGCCCTCTGGGGACTTAGCATCTGATGAAAACTGTGATCATCTGCTAACACTTAGGGGCCCTTACAGCCAGCCCTGTGCAGTAGCAATGTGTTTACTTGATTTTCAAGAGCAAGGCAAGGAATGGATTTGCATTTCAGGAGAATAACTTCTACCTGCCTCACCAAATACCAAAAGTAGGTGTTGTCTGGTTGTTGAATGACCCAGTGGGCAGATTTAACTCATATTTAGGGCATCAGGAAAGAAGGGTTACAAACACTGAAAATAAAATCAAAACTTCATACTAAACATTTAAACATGGGCGAAGAAAGAATTCAGCTGTGCTTCCCTGCAACAGACCTTCTGGCTTAGCGCCTCCCTCCACCTCTCCCTTTCTTCCTTACTTACATTTCTTTTCTTTCTTTTTAAAAGCCGTTAAATGCTAAGGGAGCTTGTCGCTTTTAGCTGGACGGCACAGTGATGCTGCAGGGAGATCACCTGGCTTTGACTGGTTTCATCACTTCTATTTGAATGACCGTGGGCAGATTTTTACCATCACCGTGCTTTCGTGTCCGTATTTGTGAATCAGGGTTACCTAGCCACAAGTGGTGTAGCACAGGCTAGGACTGTCCCTGGCACTTCGGTGCAGTCCAAATACTGGCTCTTGTTGTGGCCTTGCGAGGCCCCATCTGCTCTAGTGCTGCTTGTCACACTCTCACGTGCTCTGTTTGACACAGCTGCAAGGGGAAGATACTCTAAATGTTGTTACCTATTTGACACCAATAAAAATCTCTGTTCCCTAATCAAATTCTATGCAGAAGTTTGCTCCTGATTGCTTTTCCTTCCGTTCTCTAATCAGGCCCGGAGGAGGACCACCACTCAGATGGAACTGCTGTACGCAGACAGCAGTGAACTAGCTTCAGACGCTAGTGCAGGAGATGCCTCCTTGCCTGGCCCTCTTACACCTGTTGCCGAAGGGCAAGAGATTGGGATGAATACAGAAACAAGTGGTACTTCTGCTAGGGACAAAGAGCTTCCTTCCCCGCCTGGCTTACCTTCTAAGATAGGCAGCATGTAAGTCTTGCAGCTGTACTAACTTCCTGCCTTTTTTTTTTTTTAATATGCATGTTGCTAATTTCTTATCTCTGTATTTTTTACAAAAAATAGATCAATTTCTGGATTTCACAGTAATTTCTATTAGTAATTAGGTATTATTGATCTGTGTGTGTGTGTGTGTGTGTGTGTGTAGGCCTTAAGTTGATGTTAGGTGTCCTAATCAAGCACTTTTCATTCTGTGTATTGAAGCAGGTCTCTCACTGAGCCCAGAACTCACTCTTTAGGCAAGTTTGTTGTTCGAGTTCCCTGGCTCTGCCTTCCTTGGGCTGGATTGTAGAAGGACCCGCCACTGACCCATCTTTTATGTGGGTTCTGGGTGTCTGGATTTTGTTTGTAATACTTGTTCAGTATAAGCACTTTGCCTGCTGAGGGGTCTCCCCAGCCCAGCCCATTTTGTGTTCAGTCAAAATGTTTTGTTCTGTTTTTTAAATTTTTTTTTATTTTTGTGATTTTTCATACAACATAATTTGATGGTATTTAGGTTCCTTCTCCTATTTCCATCCTTTATTGCCCCCACCCAATTTAATGTACTCATATATATATATATAAATTAATTATAATATATATACATATATATACATTCTGTAGAGTAACTTGTGTCTTCCAGTGTCCTTCAGTGTGAGTCCACCCACTGGGAAATGTTCTTTGTTGAGTTGCTTTGTTTTGTATCTAAATTTTAGAATCATTCTAAAGACTTAAAATTATAGACAACTTATTTACAAACACACCTAATTTAGGTTAAACTTATACAAATAAAATCATTATATATAAGCAGAAGCTCTAAAGACTCAAATTATCTATGTCCTAATTCTAATAGCCTGATAGGATAGTACTTTTTTTTTTTTCTTCTTTTTGAGACAGGGTCTCCTTGTAGCCCCAGCTGTCCTGGAACTCGCTATGTAGACCAAGCTGGCCTTGAACTCACAGAGATCCGCCTGCCTCTGCCTCCCAAGTGCTGGGATTAAAGGCAATGTGCCACCATGTCTGGCTAGGATAGTAATCCTTCACCAAGTCTTTTAAGGGAAAGAAAAAAGACTAATTATAAACTTCATACATTTTGAGTTTTCCTAGCTTATTGCCCTGAATCTCATAGTATTTCTGGATGAATATCAGCACGAAGTATTTTTGTTGTCATTAAAGAGTTGAAGAAGGGGACAGTTTCTCTACTGAAAAACAGCAATAACAACAAAAATCCCCTTTTCTCAGAACAAATCTCATCTAGATTTCTTTTTCATTTTTTATTTTGGCAGCAAAGAGTTCCCTACACAGTATGTGTGCATACTTTGTGTGTGTGTGATTTTTGGTAGTTCCATTAATATTAGACCATCATTTCACTTGTAAAGTGTTTAATGGCATCTTTGCAAACTAACCTCACATATAATCTAGCAAATGGTTTCTGATAGCAATGCAGTTTATGAGAACTACTACCCCAACACAGGGCTTGGCAAATAATCCAAAATAACAAACCTCCCACATGTGAGTATCCATTTCCCATAATTCTCTTCATTTCATGAAGGTATTTCCATTTCTTCCATTCAGTAATCCATCTGCTACCTTTAGTTCAAAATTAATTTGAATGATGACAGAATGTCTTTGCATGTGCTTGAGGTAGCTTACGTAACTAGTGTTGGCTACGGCTAACCACTGTAGCCACGCTGTGGGTTAGGATGAGCATAGAAGAAAGCCTTTGGTGAAGGGGACAGAGGAAAAGCTTTTAGGTGCTTGCATGTGTTCAGCATTTAGTCTGCCTTGTGAGCAGGGACCTTAGGACCTTCAAGACTAACTCTGTGGCCTGGGATCCACATTCAGGTAATAAACCTTTTTGCCTTTTATAACTGTATCCTTTATAGACAATATCTTTTAGACTTTGCCACTTCATATGACTTACTTTTAAGTTGCCATGAATTTTTCTTCACCTTTTTTGAGACAGTCACATGTAGCCTAGGTTGCTGTCAAACTTGCTGGTAGCTAAGGCTAATGCCTTCACCCCCAAGTGTTGGGATTGCATGCCTGTGCCACCACATCGGGCTCAAGGCCCTACACATTTCAGATTGTCCGTGCTTCGGTGCAAATGCACGCAGCCACTGTGTCACTTCCATGCATGGCAATGCAAATGGTGCAGAATTGCTAGAATGTGATTCCTTCTGATGAGGAAGATCAGGCACACAAACTTAGTGGTGTTTAGTGTTCGTTTTTGAATAGCAAACCCATTCTGGGGGCCTTGCTTTGTAATTCCTTTGTGTGTGTGTTTATGTCAATGTAACTAGCCCAAAATTGTGACGTTCATCGTCCCTGTTCACAAAAATCAGTCTGAACTTTTAGTTACACAGCAACTACTTGGCATTTTTTAAAATTAAACAAACAAACCAATAAACATATTTAAGACAGGGTCTCACTCGTAGCCTACGCTGGCCTGAAAACCACTGTGCTCGCTCAGTAATTTGCCTGCTGTGACTGAATCCAATATCTCAAGAGTAATTGAGAAATGGGGGAAATGGAGAAAATAAATTAAAAAATCAATGGAATAGATAAATTGCTTTCAAGACCTTTGGGTCTGGCTCCATCTATAAAGTGAGCACTTTATTTTCAACTCTGACTTGTATAATTTTAAATTTGGTGTGCCTTTTGGATGTGGACTTCAGATTTTACCCAGAAATCCTCCTGCCTCAAGTACTGGCATTACAGGCACGAGCTACCACACTCAGCTTACTATTTAAAATTGATTACAGTAGTATTTGTATTAGTAATATACATAGAATTTCTAATTGTATATAAATCTAGTGCAGTAATATAATTTTGCCATTATTGTTTTTGCATGATTACTTACTATTTTGTAACTATGCCTAAATGATATTAGATTGTATTGTTTCTCATGTCTGGTATTCTAATATTTTTCTTCTTGCAAAACTATTAAGATAATTTTTCCTTAGCTAAAGCAATTTCCAATGACCTTGGTACTTAAGATATGTAGTCTGTTTATTTGGCAATAGTATTAATGTTTACATTCAAAGATAATATGCTTGTACATATTCAATAATATAATAAATAATAAAATTGCCAATTTAAAATTTTGTATTCTCAGGCTTTTATCAACTAAAATAAATCATGTATTATTTTCCTGTGCTAAGTTTTTTGTTTTTTTTCCCCCTCAAAAAATAAACTGTAACTTTAATTGTAAAAAAAAAAAAAATTTAAAATTAAAAAAAAAAAAACAAAAAACAAAAACAAAAATAAATCTATTAGAACTTTTGGATTGGACTGGATGTCAGTTTTTATATTTTAAAATATTAAAAGATAATTAAAGATTCCTTTTCTGTTTTAGTTCCAGACAGTCATCTCTATCAGAAAAAAAAGTACCAGAGTCTTCCCCTGTAACCAAGAGAAAGGTGTATGAGAAAGCAGAAAAATCAAAAGCCAAGGAACAGAAGCAGTAAGTTGCTAAGGCTTTTCATCTACTAGATGACTAAAAGGTCCCCGCACTGGATGCTAAAGGACAGTTCTGAATTGCTGTGTGCTTATAGCTGGTTTCTCTAATCAGATGATGAAGTCAGCTGTTGGCTTGGCTAAGTGCTTCTCTGACTTTCTGGTCACACACACCTGTTGGTACACCTGAGCATTTGTCTCCCTGTTCATGTCACTAACATTTTTCAGCTATGTTTTTATATCTCTGAGTTAGTATATATTTGAGCTAAGAATTATTAGATTTATATTTCAAATGATCTATAAATATTCAGAATTAATTTTGTTTATACTTGGATAAAACTGACCTTAACATTACCTCTTTAGAGTAGTGACAGACTAAATTGATCGTAAAATGTGGCACTTTGGGTATTTTTTTGCTGTGCCCTCAACATTTGGGCTGTTGGTATTATATTAACTTGTTTCTTTTGTATTTTATGAGGATTTAACTGGCAGCAGGAAGCAGAGCCTGCTGACTGTTTACATGCGCTCGTATGACTTGTGCCCACATCACGCAGAAATTGAGTGGCTCAGATAAGCAAATATTATGTAAAAGCCCCAACTTCTGTCGCTGGCCCACTCCCTCTGTTACTCAGTGTGCTACATGGGCAGGTGGGTCATACACGTGTCCAAGGAGAGCGTCTGTGCCCATTTGCCTGTGAATATTAGTAAATATTAGTGTGTTTCTTTGTTCTTTTACATAAAGACATGCTCATATATCTTCTGTACCTCATGGGACAATCTTACACAACCCTCTCTCCCTCTAGGCAGAGAAATAGCACGTGCACTCTCTAATTTGCCCATCGCTGTAGCTGACGTGATCGTCATCCAGATTTTCCTTCTAATAATCCTTGCTTTCTATATTTTTGAAGAAGTAATTTGCATGTTTTATTGAATTCACTTTTCAGAATAATTAAGAAGTGGTGGAATAGAACAAATAAGTAAATTTTTCAATGAACTGAATAGGAAAATTGCTTTCAAGTTCTTTGGGTCCATTTCTCTATCTGTAAAGTGAACAACTTGGTCCCAATTCTCAATTTGTTATTTTAAATTCCACTTGCTTTGTGGGTGTGGACCTCATTTCCCTAGGCAGAATCTTTTCTGCAGTGCCGTCCTGTGGCCATTGTAACAAAGTCCAGTGAAAATCATTTTTTAAATCATTCAGGGAGCATCTTACCACTCACAAAAGGGGGAAAGGAGGAAAAGAAGGAACTCTGTAGTACAAGGCTTTTAAAAGCATGTTTCTGTGACCTTCCTAACAATGCGTAACCGACTAAAGCCCCCTGTAATGTTCTTTTTTCTTGTAGCTCAGATTCTGGGACTTCAGAGGCTAGTCTCTCACCTCCTTCCTCCCCACCAAGCCGGCCCCGTAATGAACTGAATGTCTTTAACCGCCTTGCTGTTTCTCAGGGAAATACATCAGTTCAGCAGGATAAGTAAGTCATCATGGAAGAGAGCCCATGTGCCTCACAGAGCCCTCCACACCCTCCCAAACAGTGCGGACATTTCCCCAGCGCTGTTTGCCAGGTGGAGACTGACCAGTAAACTCTTGTTGTATTTTCGTATTTTTTAAATGGAAGCGAACCACTTAGCCAGAAGTAGGTTATTTTCCTGCTGAACATATTCCCTGTTGTAGACCTCATTGCTCTGCCTTCAGTTCCTTACAGCTTCTGTAAATTCACAAAAAGCTTCTAATCCTGGTAGCCTGTGTTGAAAAGTGGCAAATATATTTTACCATTGGTAGATGAAACAGCTTACAAAGACCACTGCTTTATGCGTAACGTGCTTCTGTCATTTGGGTGTCACAAAACTTCAGTAATTGTGTTCTTGAAATAAAGTAACTCCTTAAGGACGGAGGGATTGTGGGCAGGAAGGGTTAGAGAGATGTGGAAAGCCTAAGTTTTATTAAATTAGAAGTAGAAAATATATCCCCATATTGAGCCAGAATCTTTCTTGCAAGTACTCATCCTAACGCTGTTGCCGTGACGTATTTTTTAGCTCTGGCTTCTCTGCTTGGAATTCGAACAGTCATGTAGTGTGTGTGCTCGACGTCCATCCTGCCTAACCACAGCTGTTGGTTTTCTGTGCTGTTACTTTCCTGCATGTGTCTGCGGTCTCTGGAGTTTATAGAATGCCATTTAAGATCTCTCTAGCATGTTTAGGTTGTATCAAATGGCTCTATAAATGCACCTGCACTTATCGTTTGAAAATAATTTTTAATCTGCTTAATTCATGAGTAAGCTATCTGTTATTCTTTTTTAAAAAAAATTTATTCTTTTTATTTTATGTGTATGAGTGTATTGCCTACATGTATGTGAGTGCACCTGTGTTGTGCAATGCTGCGGAGGTCAGAAGAGGGCTTTGGGTTCCCCTGGAACTGGAGTTAAGGACGGTTCATAGCCACCATGTGGGTGCTGGGAATCAAACCCGGGTCCTCTGCAAGAGTAGTCAGTGCTCTTAACCGCTGAGCCATGTCCCCAGACCTATATATTCTTTATTAGTTAATGTATTCAGTAGATGACATGTCTTTTAGATTGATCTAGAGAGGTAAATCTTGTGTTAATTAAACAAAACAATCTTTACTATTGATAAGACAGTCATTAACTGAAGAATGTAGAATATTATTGTTTCTGAAAAATCTATTTTGCTATTTATGTGAAGCACTGTTAAATTTTATCTACGTTGCATTCATCATAGTTATTCAGTTTTCTGTCGTAGCTGGGTATGGTGGTTCACCAGTGTAAACCCAGCAGTTGTCAGGCTGAAGCAGGAGGATCACTGTGAGTTCAAGGTCAGACTGAGCCATGTAGTGAGTTCTAGAACAGTCTGAGCTACAGAGTGAGACCCTGTCTCAGACTTTTTTCCGTCAGTCTTGACAATCTAATCGTAGTTTCATATTTTGTGCCTAAATTGTTTCACGAACTGCACTAATTATACTCTATTGTCATCTCTATAAGCTGAGATTTTGAATAATTGACTTTGTACTTTGGAAAGCTCCCCCACATTTTGTATCACTTTCTCCTGGCTCCTGTTTGAGACCACCGAATTTCACCTATGAGATGCAGACTTCCCACACCGTTTCTCGTTGCCTTCCATGCCGGCACTCACCTCTCCCATCTCCCCTGGAAGGTCACACAGCCTAAGTTCATAGTAACCGAATTTACTGCCAGTCTTGGGGATTCAGGGCAGGGCTAATCATGTTTTCCCTAATTAGTTATTGCTGAGGGGCCACATAGTCAAAAGAACTCAATGCTTTTCAAATAAGTTAAAACCAGGAGTTATTAAACATTATAGTAATTTACTTTCTACGCAGATACAGAGTGTATTTGTGAAACCACCACAGTAGAATCTATCTAAAGTAATAGCTACAAAGATAAATTCATTCACATTCATTACTGGAATGGGAGTTATTTACTTTCCAGGTATTCATCAAATTAAATACGGCAAACCTTAATGTAGTTAGTATCTTAGTATTTTCCTCTCCAGAGCCTTAAGTTTTGGAAATGAAGGTGTAGTCTGTGGGTCACTAGTAGGTACAAAGCCCACCAGCCCCCAAGTCTCAGAAGAAAACCAAGAGTCTAGTTCTTGCTTAATTTAGCTATACTTTGAACCTGCTGATTCCTAATGCAAGCAGACAGCTGCTCGCTGCTGAGGAAACACCTTCTGTTCCGTTACTCACACTATGGAATTTCAGTCTAATGTCAGTATCTTTACCTGTATTGACGTCTATGTTCCTTTGCTCTTAACTCTGACTCTCTCACTGTAGGTCTGATGACAGTGACTCCTCTCTGTCGGAGGTACACAGGTACTTTCTCTCCTGAGTCCTTGTTCCACTGATGTGTGAAATGCTTCCTGTGAGGCTGAGGCAGCCTTAGCTTCCCACTGCATGCGCAACTGTGAGCTGTGTGAACCAGTAACGTTTGAAAGAGCTGATTTGGTGTCTGAGCATGTGTCATTAGACTAAGCGGTGGTAAAATGAAAGCTTAGACACTGGGTATTCGTTTTCCATCTGTTTGATGAATATTGATGTCAGGAGAGTTTGCTCCTGGGTGGTGGTATTACTGTTTCTTCAAGTCTAGGAGGTAGATAAGTGGCTTTTCTTTTTAGTCTAGCAATTTTAAGTGAAAAGTTTATTTTACAAAGTTCTACTAGAATATGACAAAGATACTGATACTGTCATGACAAAAGTAGAAAGTAAAGGGACTTTTAGTTGTAAAAGAAATTGATAAATGCAGTTTTAAAACTTTTTTCATGGGGCTGGAGAGATGGCTCAGTGGTTAAGAAAACTGGCTGTTCTTGCAGAAGACCTGGGTTCGAATCCCAGCACCCACATGGCAGCTAACAACTGTCTGTAACTCCAGTCCCAGGGTATCTGACAGCCTCTTCTGACCTCCACGGCATCGCACAACACAGGTGCACTTACACACATGCAGGCAATACACACATACACATAAAAATAATAAGTAAAATATTTTAAAAACCTGTTATATGAAATTTACAAAAGCTCAATAAAAATATATTTTTTAAAGAAAACATTTTTCATGCTCTGGGTTTTGGGGCCCTTCCTGCTTCTCTCTGTCTCACTTCGCTTCACTCCTTTGTCCCCTTTGCACTGGTCTCCCTTTGCCTTATGGCTATTTTTCTGAACATCAGCAGATCCTCCAGAAGGTAGGTGGGGAGGCAAGGTGACATCGATCTTAGATGTCACTGCTTTGCATGGAACAAAATAAGGATTTTTTTTCTCTTCCCTCAGATCAGCTTTGTTGTACAAATTTGAAATATTTTACCTTAACTTAAATATTTTAAAGCTCATCTTCACATTTCAGAATACGAATAGATTAATTAGAATTGAATAAGAAATTCCTTATGTGTATTTCATTGCCTACATTTCTCTGCCATCTCTGATAATCTACATAAAATATTGCCCCTAATATTCTGGATATTTGAGAACATTTTCAAGTATCTAATGAATAAAATTCAGTTTTTAATATTGAGATTATTTTTCTTCAGAAAAAAAATTAACTTTAATCAGTTGTGTTAAAATACATGAGAATGGTGTGGGGAAAATGGTGGGCAAAGTGCTTGGTGCAGACGCACGTAACAGTTCATATCCCCAGAACCTAAGTAAAGCTGGACAGGCCTGGGGGCCTAAGCCTGTAAACCCAGCACTTCGGAGGCAGAGACACACTCAAGGTCCCCGGGGCAAGCTGGCTAACTAAACTAGCTGAAATGGTGAACTCTATGTTAGTGAGAGCTCCTACTTCAGTATATAAGGTGGAGAGCAATCCAGGAAGACACCTGACATCAGCTTGGGACCTGACCACATGCATTTGCACATATGTATCATACCTGCCCTGTATGTGTGGGGCCACGTTTGCAAACACACAAACATATGCAACAACAGCAAATAGACAGAAACCTCTTGCTTTCCTGGAAGTTAACTCTACATAGCATGTCTCCGGGGGCAAGTCCTTAGAGTGCTTTCATAATGTGACCTTTGCCATGACAACTTTGTGCTGGGTATTGTGTTGTCAGGGTGTGACACAGCTGGGAAAGCAGGGGAAGGGTCACCGAACTGATTCTGATGTGCAATTTTTTAGGGATAAAAAACAGCTCTTATGCTGCTAACACAGTTTTTTTTGTTGTTATTGATCATTTTTGGTCAGTTAGTGCATTTGGGCTTGCTGTTTGGGTGGTTGTAGTGGCCTGCTATAGAAGAGTCACTGCTTTTAAATATTGGAAACAGTGTTTGCAGACTTTGTGGTGCTGTTTCATTGCTGTGTACTTTATACCAGTAGGATTTCAAGGTGACAGATTCAGACCGGTGGCTCCCATTTCAGCTTTAATTCTTAGATTACAAACAAATTGTTTGTATTGCTTTCAATCTCAGATTTTAACATGGAATAATTCCTATTATTCCAGAGGTAATTCCTAGGGATCATTTTTAGTGATGTGACACTAAATCATCATTGTAACAAGATCTTACATTTAATTTTTTAACTCAACATATTTACCTCCTTTACCTTTCTCTTCATTATTTTTCACCAGCTCTCTTTAACTGTATGAGAATTAGTTCAACACCTTTTTTGTGTCTGTATGACAGCCCTGCAGCTATCCAGTTTTTTAATTTCATGATTTTAAAGTTCAATGCATGTACTTCATCAGCTTAGATGTTCTAGTTTTATCTGTTCATTACAATGGAAAGACTGGTGTGTTTCAATATTCTTAAAATGTGGCATCTAGAGCTAACACTCACTCCAGATGTGGCCTGGGCAGACTCAGGACGGCATGGCACGTCCTCATAAAATGTTTACTTCTGTGGAGCACACCGTTGGTAATTTTGGTAGTGGAACCACAAATTGTTAATCTTGTATTTAACAGGCTTTAAGTTTAGTTTTTAAACCTAGCTACTGTTGATCCTCTCTTCTACTTGTACAAGTCACTTCTGTGGTTGACTTAAGTGCTAGTTTTAAATTTTACCTGATGATTATGTTAGTGCTAAACAGGTGCTTAAAACAAATGACTTTTTGTTTGGTGGTTTTTTTCCCCCAGACAACACAGTAGAGTGAGTATCTAGCTATTTAATTTGTCAGTTTAATTGGCATGCCATCTCTGTCTTTAGGGCCAAGGAAAGATCAGTTAGAAGCTGTAGATCTTCCTGCTCTTCTCTAGCCCCCAACTAACTGCTTTACTACATCAGTTTCATAGCTACCTCCCCTGTGGGAAGGCTCAGTACATTCCTGAATGAGCTTCTCTGCTGTTTAAAAGTTTTCATTTTAAAATCTTTGAAATTACCATAGTATTTTTCTTTATTAGAGTCAACATTCCATGAGTATTTAACCTGCCCCTTGTTTGTTGTCTGTTAATTCTGCAGAGAGCTTCCCTTGTGAGGTTGGTGAACCCATGTTATGTCTTAGTGATCAACATTTACCTTTTTTAGTGTTTGTAAGGATTTGTCCAACGTTTCCCCACATGAGACTCAACAAGATATTTTAATCTATCTTAATTCCTGAAGTGGTTTTGTTCCCTTTATTGACCTTTGTGATCTCTTAACGTACTGACAGTATTTTTCCTCTTCAATGGTGTTTCATTCTGGGACCTGGGAATGACAATAGAAATGTAAAAGCAGAAGGGCTTGAGGGACTCCATTGTTCCCAGTGCCTCCACTGTCAGCCTTCACATAGACTCTCCTCCTTCATAATCATGTCTGCCATGACAGGGTTCTGATAATCCCTCTAGGCCTACAGGGCAGGAGACCCAATAACAAATATGAAAACACTCCTGAAAGAGCTCCACTGTTGTCTAAAGTTTCCATTTACAAATCAAGATTACCAAAGTATTTTTTCTTTAAGTTGCCAACACATTTCAGTCATCCTCCCTTGAATTGCAGTCATCCTGTAAGTGCTTCAACGCCTTGTTTCAAGGTGCTTTCTCTGTGGTTTAGGTGCTGTGTTACACTTTCCCAGCATGTTCTCTTTTGGCATAGAATTTCATTCCAGCATAACATAATGCCATAGGTCTCAGTTAGTCATCGTTTCTACTCCTTGTGCATCATAACAAGGAAGAATTGCCAGAGATGAAATGGTTAATAAGAAAATCCAGACATATGATTGATTAAACTGTTTGCAGAACTAGTCACCAGTGGATGCCCTGCTAGTTGATGTGCCTCATCACTACTATCTTACCCTTTATCTGTGTCCTTTTGATTAAAATGGAAGGAAGGAGACAGTCTGGGCATTCTCACTAATATTTATATAGGCATTTTTTTTTTAATCATGGAAAAAAATAAACCTCTCACAATCAGGCTATTGAAATCTTTTTTTCCCCCTCAGGGGCATAATCAACCCATTTCCTGCTTCCAGAGGAGTCAGAATGGCCCCACTTCAGTGTGTTCACGTAGCTGAAGGCCACACAAAAGCTGTGCTCTGTGTAGATTCTACTGACGATCTTCTCTTCACTGGATCAAAAGGTGCTAGTAACTATCAGATGTACATATGTATATGTTAAAAAAATAGCTTTTTTTTTTCTTTTTTGGCACAGCAGGCCTGGAACTCACTATGTAGACCAGGCTAGACTTGATCTCTGAGATCCACTTGTCTCTGCCTCCTGATTAATGGAATTGAAGACATGTGCCACCACACCCAGTTAATAGTTAGCTTTTTTAATAGTCTTTAAATTTTTAAAATTTTATTTTATTTTATTTTTATGTGTATGCGTGTATTGCCTGCATGTAGGTAAGTGCACCCGTGTTGTGCAATGCCTGCAGAGATCAGAAGAGGCTGTCGGATCCCCTGGGACTGGAGTTACGGACAGTTGTTAGCTGTCATGTGGGTGCTAGGATTTGAACCCAGGTCTTCTGCAAGAACAAGCAGTGTTCTTAACCGCTGAGCCATCTCTCCAGCCCAATAGTCTCTTTTAAAAATATATATTTTTATTTTATGTGTATGACTATTTTGCCTGCCTGTAGGTAAGTGCATCCCAATGTGCAAAGCCTGCAGAGGCCAGAGAGGGTGTTGGATCCCCTGGAACTGGAATTAATGGTTGTTAGCTGCCATGTGGGTTCTGTGAATTGAACCTGGGTCCTCTGGAAGAACAGCAAATATTCTCAACCACTGAGCCATTTCTCCAACCCCATATTAATTGGCTCTTAAAAAAAAAAAGCAACCTATTTTCGCAGCTGATTACTGATGGGTGAGGAAGAGCTTATCTTCTTAAAGAGCCTTCTTCAAGATAGGCTGACTAGACCTCAGGATAAACTTGCACGAGGGACATCTGGGGGCACTAACTTAACATGATAGGTCTTAACACAAATGACAGAATGTATGAAATCCAGTGGGGGGGTTATGGGTGGGTGCCAGTGGGGAAGGGGGTATAAAGTTAAGATGTTCTGTATGAAATATACAAAAATTCAATAAAAAATTTAAAAATCCTATTTAATTCTAGTGAGATTCTCCTACACTAGCTTAGTACCTGAATTACATAAAATATAAAATCTTAGTGGGGAGGAGATGAACAGGACACTGTTACTGTTTTGTGAGTGCAGGGATAAGCACGGTATCTCTCTTCAGTTGATGCCTACTTCATACCGTGTTCGAGATTTTGAAGTGCACATGATACAGATTTATAGAAGACCATTAAAATACACAGCATGGACAAAAGACGGTAGCAACCGCCATTTCTTGTGAACACACCATAGGTTGTCAGGCATGACACAAATGTGTTTTAATTTGCACAGCACCTCCCATGAGGTAGATACTGTTTCCTCATGTTACACGGTAGAAACTCAGGATTCAAGATACTGAATTGGTTTTCCTGTGTGTTAATTTAGCTAGTGGGTAGAAGAGCCAGGTTTAGTAACCTCTATACAGCCCTTTTGTACATTGCAAGAAACGAAAAACCACAAGACACCAGACACCCCTCCACCCCCCACTTTTCTGTGGTCCTCTGTACCCACCTTACCTATGAAATTATTACAGAAATTCAAGGATGTAGTTAGGATGCCTATTGCAGGATAATTGAATAATTGCTATCTTCCTTTGCTGTTTCTTTGAGACAGGGTCTCCTTGTAACCCCAGCTGGCCTGGAACTCACTATGTAGACCAGGCTGGCCTCGATCTCACAGAGATCTGGCAGCCCTGGCCTCCTGAGTGATTAAAGGCGTGCGCCACCACACCCAGCTTCCTCTGCTGTTTCTTTCCCATGGAAGAACATTGTTTAAATACCTTGTTACTGTGAGAAGAACCTAAAACTGTACATATTAACAGAGCTCCCTTTGCTTCTTTGTGTCCACCTTAGATCGTACCTGCAAAGTGTGGAATCTTGTGACAGGACAGGAAATAATGTCACTGGGGGTGCACCCAAACAACGTCGTGTCTGTAAAATACTGTAATTACACCAGTTTGGTCTTCACAGTGTCAACATCTTATATTAAGGTGTGGGATATCAGAGACTCAGCAAAGTGCATTCGAACACTGTCGTAAGTACTTTGAAAACAGCATAAAGAGCAAATAGTTATTTCTGTTTTTACAGAATTTAAGAAAATATAGGGTTCTTTACACATTTTAGTTTTTTAAAAGCATCTGCTACTCCTCAGAGGATGCTCACGTGGTGACACTAAAAGTACTGATAAAATAAGGAGAAAAATGTTGACGGTGAAATAAAAAGCAGAATATTAAGCAGGAAGAGGTAAACTGTGTTTAATCTGCTAGTTAATATACATTTCCTAGTTCCTTCTCCCAAATGCATCACACGCATGTACTATTCATTACTTGGAGTTACTTAAGTATCAGTCCTTGGAAAATAACTGAAACGACTCCTGTAGGTAGCGAGGAAGCATTTGCAGCCTTGATTAATCTACCTTGATATTAGCCCTAACTTTTAACTGTAAGTTTGATTGAACAGTTGGAAAATAGATGTTTTCTCAGTGTGTGTAGTTATGTTTTAAAATTACAAAACAATTATTATTTTTGTCATAAAACAAACAACTTTTTTTTCCTAATCAAAGTTGAGGCAAACTCTGTAATTGTGTACATGACAAAAGGAAGAACTGAAGTCAATTTTTACTAACTTACAAAGTAGAAATAGCAATTATTAACTTTTAGGAGCCAGCTTATCATTTTAGAGCTACTAATTGTTTCTTGCATTGAATAGAAGTTTTGTAGAAGAAATTTTGTAGAGAAAAAACATTGTATCTTTGTATGTATTTTATTATTTTTATTTTATGCGTATGAGTGTATTCTGCATGTGTGTAATTGCACCAGTGTTGTGCAATGCCCGTGGAGGTTGGAAGAGGGCATCAGATTCCCTGAAACTGCAGTTACAGATGGTTGTTAGCCGCCATGTGGGTGCTGGGAATTGAACCCAGGTCCTCTGCAAGAGTAGCCAGTGCTCTTAACCACTGAGCCAATTCTCCAGCCCAAAACATTGTATCTTAAGTTAGAAAATTCTCAATTTACTTGAGTTGCTAAATTAAAATAGAAAAGATTGGTTATAAGTCAGTATTTTAGAAGTTAGCAGAGAAAATGTTTCAAAATAAAAATAAAACATTTCATCATGTAAGTTTATCAGAAGAAATAGAAATAAGGTATGCTTAACTTTTCAATACACAATAGATGTTCCATTTTTTAAAAAGCTACAAGTAATTAAAAGGTTCCCAGTGTCTTTAATCACAGAAGGCAATTCTTATTACAAAGGAAATGTCTGTGAGCCAGGCCAGCAGTGCACTTCTGGGGATGGCGCTGGAATGAGCTGCCTTGATGGCCCTGTGTCATTCGTTAACATTTAATCTTTGACATCTAATAGTTTCTGAAGGGTGTTTTAGTCATCTCCACCTCAGGGCCTGGGACTTCTAGCATCGAGGTAGACATACACATTAAGGCACCGTTTGTACCGCAGTAGAGGGGAGGGCTCCTGCTGCTGTCTACAGCCAGGCTCTTAGTAATTCAGGAAGCTGTGAGCAGAGCTCATGTCTGGAAATGTCACTTGTTTTACTTCATTTTTGTATCTGTTAGATCTTCAGGTCAAGTTACTCTTGGAGATGCTTGTTCTGCAAGTACCAGCCGGACGGTAGCTGTTCCTTCTGGAGAGAATCAGATCAATCAAATTGCACTAAACCCAACGGGCACTTTCCTCTATGCGGCCTCTGGGAATGCTGTCAGAATGTGGGACCTTAAAAGGTAGAGTTTCTAGAGTGTCCCTCTTACACATAGCAAATACAACTTCAGATGCTAATAACGTTAATGCATATGAAATCCAGTTGTTTTCAGCATTGTTAGATGTCCATATGTCCTCTAACTCAAATAATTAAATTTAAAACCATATTTATGTATAGCAATAAAATTTAAATAGTAAACACCATACATAATAGAATGCTTTATTAAAGATTTTAAAAATATTTTATTATTATTATTTCATGTGTATGAGTGTATTACCTGCGTGTATGTAAGCACACCCATGTCGTACAATGCCTGTGGAGGTCAGAAGAAAGTGCTGGATCTCCTGGAACTGGATTTATGGATGGTTGTTAGCTGCCATGTGGGTGCTGGGAACTGAACCCAGGTTCTTTGCAACAGCAGCCAGTGCTTTTAACTGCTGAGCCATCTCTCCAGCCCCCTATTTGTTACAGTTTTAAATAAAATTTTCTTTTCTTTTCTTTTCTTTTTTTGAGTCAGTGTAGCCTGTAGCCCTAGCTGGCCTGGAACTCACTTTGTAGACCAGGCTGGACTTGATCTCAAAGGGATCCACCTGCCTCTGCCCCCCGCCCCCCCTGCAAGTGCTGGGAGTAAAAGGCATGTGCCAGCTCAGTCATCAAAATTTTCTTTAAAAAAAAAATCACTCTTTCTTAGTGGCTCACTGGAACATATATTCAGTGACTATTTTTTATGATCTCAGAAGTTAATATAAATGAGTTTTTATTTATTTACTTTAAATTTTTTTTTATTTTTTAGAAGCATTTCATTACAGCTTTAACATACTCAATAACAGTTTCCAGAGCAAAAATACATCTCTTTCAAAAGTAGCTGTACAATGTTTAGGTTCATAGTTGAATTAATAGTTATACAGTATTGAGCTCAGCACTCCTAAATGCGTTTTCTGTCTTCACAAGTTCCCCTCCCTTTAATCTCCATTGCTGGGGGCGGTTAGAGGGAAGTTGCAGTTGCAGTGTGTGCTGTGTCTGTCTGGAAAGTGTGACAGTACGAAGAGGCGGAGACTCCCAGTCCAGTTTCACCAGCATCTTTGAGAAAAACATGTTTGCAGTAATATTTAGAGATTGCACTTTATGAAATTTAATAGCTTTGAGCCTAAACCTTACATAAGATATATACAAATATTAATAAATATTAAGAAGATAAAGTAGTTAAAATGACAAGTGGAAAAGTCAGGTGTTTCATTTTCTGCTTTTTTTTTTTTTCTTTCATTTGCAATTGAGAGAGGGAGCGATTGAGAATTTGAGGGAGGGGCGTGCATGGCACAGCCTGTGTGGAGGTCAGAGACAGATTTTCGGTGTCCGTGCTCTCCTTCTGCCTTGCTGAGGCAGGGTCTTCCGGTTCGTTACCACTGTCTCTACTCTCCGGGCTGTCTGGCCTATGAGCTTCTGGGCAGGCCTTTTCTGGTTCCACCTCCATCTCACCACAGACCTTCTGGGATTACAGATGCTGCTGCATGCAGCTTTTTATGTGGGTTCTGGGGATCTAAACTCAGACCATCAGGCTTGCCTGGCAAGCACTTCTACAGACCCACTGAGCCATCTCTCTGGCCCCTGTCTGAGCTTTTATCCTTTAGTTGAAGGTTTATTTTAGCTTTTTTCTATTTCCTAAAATTTTGACAGTGAAAGAACATTCATTTATTGTTTAACAAATGTATAATATGCTTATTCGTTACTAAGTATGGAAGTCCTGGGAGTAGCCTGAGAAAGACAGCTGTGGTCTCTTCTTTGTAACTCACGTGGTACTGGGGATAAGTTGAATTGTGACAGGGTCACAGTTCAGGGAGTGTAGTTGTTCTCAGTCAGAAAGAATTTGTCAGTGGTAAATCATGTGGATATTTACTGGTAAAATTTTGAGTAAAGTCAGTATTTAATTTGTAATATCTAAAGCATGATTGAGAACTGGAATACACATAATTCATAGATTATAAAGGCAAGAGGGAGAAGTTACAGTTCTGAACACTGTATTAGAAATAAAATACTGAAAATCTATTTGTGGAAATTTTAAAAAGAAGCAAGGGTATTGTTTTCCTTATAGACATTACATTTCCCTTGTACCAAGGGGAGATGGTCAGCACAACACAGCAGAAAGATACCAGCTTCTAAGTTCACTAAGATTTAGAACTCTCGAAAACTGCTTGCTTTCAATAGCCCAGTTAAATATTCCTATTAACAAAGGAATTAAAAGAACAGTTTTTAAGAGCCTCTACTGTGAATAGCCTAGAAGCTGGCAGCATTGTGCTCCAGCAGCTTAACGTGAGTTAGGACCGTGGTCAACTCCACTGTCACTCTCTGAAAACTGACTGCACACATTAACAAAAAAGGTCTTGCTGTTCTGCCCGTGGTCTCAAGCTCTGGAGCTCACGTGACGGTGGGATGACAGGCTTGTATTACACCTGACAGGCACCTGTGCTCCCTCCACAGCTGGCTTGTCCTTGTCATGGTCATAGACCACCTAGTTTCCGATACACATATATGCACATACATGTGGGCACATTGGTCTGTGTGTGGCATATATGTGTGTGTGTATGTTGTATGTGTACCTGTTGTGTAAAACTATGTGTATGTCTATAATAAAATAATCTCCCTTGCTCTGTAGTTTCATTGCTATTTTTGGTTCTTCCCTGCATTGTACTGATCAGGTTTGTAATAACATACTAAGTACTCCTCAGCCTCTATTGTAGAATGTTAGTTTGTGCATTGCTGTTTACTCTAACCAGAGTTTCAAGAGACAGAGCTGAAATAAAAAATAAAATTAGTGAATAACTTTATGAACAAATATAGATTGTTTATGCAAGCACCATCATTCTCTGGTGCTTTCAAAAGTCATTTCCCATTCTCATTAAAGGTTTCAGTCCACGGGGAAGCTAACTGGACACCTGGGCCCTGTTATGTGCCTTACTGTAGACCAGATTTCCAACGGACAAGATCTAATCATCACCGGCTCTAAGGATCACTACATCAGAGTGCGTATTACAGAGCTGGAATTATGATTTCTTGAGTGATAGGTTCGAAATATTCACCAAGCTAATCTCAATCCTATTACCCCTCTCTCATTTTGACCATTGATTTCAATTGCAGTTGCATCATGGGCAATTTACCAGTGGGTATACCACTGGAGAAAATGACCTGCCCTCCTTTAGAAACCATTAACTTCCACTGGTCCTCAGAGACAGGTGGGGTCTCATAGTGCCTCCATTCATGAGGGAATATTGACAGGCCCAGTCTTGTGCAGGTCCTGTGCAGGTAACCACAGGTGTGTGAGTTCATGGGTACAACGGCCACGAACTGGAGACAGCATTTCACAGCACTCCTCATCCTCTGGTTGTTTCTTTCTGCCTACCCCCTTCTGTTGCATTCCCTGACCACTGGAGGGGGTAAATAGAGATAGGTGTCCTGTTTAGGGCGTAGAGAACACACAACAGTCACCTATTCCCACACTTGTAAGATTCATTTATCTTAATCAGTTTTCAATTTCCTACCCCTTTTTTTTTATATTCTTTTCTTGATTTACAGTTATTGATTTTGTGCTGTTTTTGTTTGTATTGGATTTTGCTTTGAGACAGGGTCTTGTGTAGTCTAGGCTGGCCTGGGCTCTGTCTGTGGTTAAAGATAATTTTGAATATCTGATCTTCCTGCCTCCATCTCCCAAGTACAGAGATTACCGACATGTGCCATCATGTCCAGCTTTCTTTAGTGCTGGGGATTGAAGCCTGGGCTTCATGCACACACTGCCAACTGAGTCACATCCCCTTTTCCTGATTTCTCTTCTTAATCAGAGGTTGTCCTTTTCAGCCTGGAGAGTTGGAGGCAACTGAGAAAAGTGACAGGGTTTGAGGAGTGGCTTTGGGGAGTTGGAGATGCAATCTGGGACTGAAAAGCTACTTATTGTGACCGAATAACATTATGTTATTTCAATTTTAAATGCATTGGCATTTAGCATTTTTATTTGATTATTCAAACATGAAAAAAATCTAATTGTTTTCTTGGTTTCAAGATGTGAAGACCTGACATGCAAGCAAAGTTAGTATGAAATAGGGCCCAGAGTCATCCTTCGTATCATTTATATGAGGTTAATGAAATAGTTTCTACACATGCCAGTGCTCCTATGAATGTGCCCGTGGATGAATGCGCATATTAAAAAGTTGGGAGGTGGAGAGCTGGCTCAGTGGCTAACAGCACTGCTGGCTGTTCTTGCCGAGGACCTGTGTTTGGTTCCCAGCACCCACATGGCAGCTTACAAGCACGTGCAACTCTGGTCTGGGGAATCCAGTGCCATCTTCTGGCCTCTGTAGGCATTGCATGCATGGGTGCACTTACATACATGCATGTAAAACACTCATACACATAAAATGAAACAAAAATAACTTTTTGAAAGTTAAATGTGATAACTGCTTTCTTTCCGTGTCTTTCTTATAGATGTTTGATGTAACGGGAGGGGCTCTTGGAACAGTGAGTCCCACCCACAATTTTGAGCCCCCTCATTATGATGGCATAGAGGCCCTGACCATTCAGGGGGATAACCTGTTCAGTGGGTCCAGAGACAACGGAATCAAGAAATGGGACTTAGCTCAGAAAGACCTGCTTCAGGTAATTCAAAACCTTTTCTTGGTTTGAAATGGCTCTTTTGAGAAACCACACAGTAGTCTAAGAACTTGAGGAATTTCTACATAGACTCTCATTGTATAAGGCTATTAATCAGGACTTTTTAAATTAAAAAAAATTATTTTTATTTTATGTGTATGAGTGTATTGCCTGCTTGTATATAAGTGCACCCATGTTGTGCAGTGCCCACAGAGATCAGAAGAGGGCATAGGACCCCCTGGAACTGGAGTTATTGTTGGTTGTTAGCCACCATGCAGGTGCTGGAATTGAACCTGGGTCCTCTGCAAGAGCAGCCAGTTCTCTTAACCACTGAGCTGTCTCTCCAGCCTCCAAGGCTTTTTAAAAATGAATGTTTTATCATCAATAAAGTTACTCTATCAGAATTATAATTGGGAGGAGGGACATACTCAGCACTAATGCATGCAGGGTAAAGGAAGGAAGGACACTGGTAAAAGTTGAAGATCCGGAAATTTTGTGTAGTTGTATTTACTAAATACGACCAGCCTTGATGTAGAACAGTTGCAGCTGTTCATTTTCTACAAATGTACACATGTTCCAAAGAGCATGAAGGTTATCAGAGACTGAGTAATATAACTGACTGCCCAGTTACAGGAGCGTTTTTGTGACTCTCATAATGGTGGTAGCTTCATTTCCTAAGAATGAAACACCTGGGCTGTAATTTTGTGCCCATACACTTAATTATTGGTACCTTTTGCTATTAGCTCTGAAGGGAAGAAACTAGCTATCATGAATTTGTTTACCGTCCAGCACTTCCCTTGTATATCAGTGTTGCTGCATATGTACATGGGGCTATATGTATATGGGGAGGCTACATATATGGGGGCGCTACATGTATGTGGGGGGGCTACATGTATGTGGAGGGGCTACAGTTGTGACAGCCCTGCTTTCCACCAGCGGCTAAAGACAGAAAGAAAAGTACCATGAATATTTGCAGAAAAAACAGATGCATGTCCTGTATTCACAAGCTTTGCTTTCATAGACATGCGTTTGGAGTTGTGAGCTTTACACTGAGAATAAGGATATGTTTATATAGATCTACTTACATTGTATTATCTAATTTGGTTCATTATGAGATATATAGACTAACTCTCATTTTCTTTGGCCTCCACATTCTCCATCTGGGGTTTAAGCCAGTGATTCAGGAGATGGTTCCTATAATCTGTGTATCAATCTATTCTTTTCCAAACTTGTTTTATTGCTTACATTTTGTATAAGGGAGAGAGATTTATGCCCACAAAGAGGCTATGATATTTAAAACTCTTCCTTGTGCTGTCTTTTAGAGTCTATGTATTATTAGCATTCTGTCCTTAACACTGATAACAATGGTGGGAATTGAAGAGCAAATTACAGATTTATTTGTTTGAATCATTGAGTGAACTGTGTAGAAAATGAACTTTTGTAATTTTCAGGCCATTCTGCATTCCAAATACTGAGTTTTGTTAATAAAAGTGTCGGGTGACCATTGGATTTGGAAGGTCGCTCTTTACTTTTGCCCTCTCTCTTCTCTCCCAGCAAGTCCCAAATGCGCATAAGGACTGGGTGTGTGCCCTGGGCCTGGTGCCAGGCCATCCGGCTTTGCTCAGTGGCTGCAGAGGGGGCATTTTGAAACTCTGGAATGTGGATACTTTTGTGCCAGTTGGAGAGATGAGGGGTCATGACAGTCCAATCAACGCCATCTGTGTTAACTCCACCCACGTGTTTACTGCAGCTGAGTAAGTTTCCTCCTGTGGTTTTGCTCTAGGTGGTTGGGTGTGCAGATCTGGTTGTAACTATTTACAGACTTTGAGCACAGGAGAACCTTCTTTTTTTAAAATATTTTATTTTTTATTTTTATTTTATATGTATGCGTGTATTGCCTGCATGTAGGTAAGGGCATCTGTGTTGTGCAGTGCCCGCGGAGGACAGAAGAGGCTGTCAGATCCCCCTGGAGCTGGAGTTACAGACAGTTGTTAGCTGTCATGTGGGTGCTGGGATTCGAACCTGGTCTTCTGTAAGAATAGCCAGTGTTCTTAACTGCTGAGCCACCTCTCCAGCCCAGGAGATCCTTCTTAAAGTCATCCTAGTAACTCTTTTAAAACACCTAGCTCACTTCTTTTGTTGTTGTTGTTTTTTAATACGGTCTTGCTGTATAGCCCAGGCTGCCTGGGAACTCTTGATCTTCCTGCCTCAGCCTCCTGAGACATGGCATGATAGAGGTCTGCTATCACACCTGGTTAATTTTATTTGCTTTTATTTTATGTGTATGAGTGTCTTGCTTGCATGTGTATTAGTGTGCCATGTGTGTGCAATGCCTGTGGAGGCCATAAGAAGGCATTAGACCCTCTTGAACTGGAGTTATGGATGGTTGTCAGCTGCCATGTGGGTGCTGGAACCGAACCCGGGTCCTCTGTAAGAGTAGCCAGTGATTTTCACCACCAAGCCATCTCTCCAACACCATAATTTATATATTTTAGTATACACTGTGAGTATTGAGTTGAGGCTGGCTTCAAAATAATAGGCTATTACTGTGTTTGTACTCTGTGGTTGTTAGGCAGTCTGCTGTCACATCTTTCCTTGGCGACTTAAAAAAAAATTTATTATGGACTAATTTTGAAAGATTTTTTTTTGCCCACAGAAAAGCCATGCATTTACTGTTCTTTGCAGTTAGAACTTAGTGACCCCCTCCTGTGGTCAGACTAACCCTGAGTGCCTGCTGGGAATTGTTTTCAGTCTCTAGAGGCTTGGCTTCCTCTAGCCTTACAGTCACAGTCTGCCCACTTGAGATTTAGTAATCAAGGCCTTGCCTCCGTAGAGATAGATGAAATTCTTCCCCTGAGCACATCTCTCCTCCTTTTTTCTTGGTCTGGCAAGTTCCTGTCTCTGTAGGCTCTGGATTTGGCTTCCTGTCTCATCAATTTGGTGTTTCTGCGCCATGTAGGCTCTTCTCTGCGCCATGTAGGCTCTTCTCTGCGCCATGTAGGCTCTTCTCTGCATTGTGTGGTATGGAAACGTCTCCAGGCGGAAAACCAGACCTTCCGGGTTCATCTTGGTTTCGCTTTCTTTGTGGGTCACAGCCCAGCCTGCCTGTCCCACTACCTGAAACAGCTGCCCCGTATTTCTTCTTAAGAATTCAAGTACTTAATTTTTTTATTTATTCATTTTTATTTTATGTGTGTAAGTGTTATGTCTGCTAGTGTATAAGTACACCCGTGTTGTGCAGTGCCCATGGAGTACAGAAGAGGGCAGCAGATTCCCTGCAACTGGAATTACAGACAGTTCTTTGTGGTCGCGTGGGTGCTGGGATTCGAACCCAGGTCTTCTGCAAGAGCAGCCAGTGCTCTTCATCGCTGAACCATCTCTCCAGCCCCC
Source organism: Nannospalax galili (assembly GCF_000622305.1). Classification (NCBI taxonomy): domain Eukaryota; kingdom Metazoa; phylum Chordata; class Mammalia; order Rodentia; family Spalacidae; genus Nannospalax; species Nannospalax galili. Next base: position 2,876,664 of record NW_008334929.1, on the reverse strand, counting down.
ATATATTTTTTTGAAATTTATCTTTATTTGCAGTAGAAGAGCTGATCTGGTGTTTCCATCACAGCCAACAGTGGAGGTGTGATCATTTTAAATTACACATGCAAGAGTGGGCTTCTGATCTCCCTCACAGGAAACCTCCCTCAGTCTTCTCAGTCCTTGCCTCCTTTGTCTTTTTTTTTCGCCTAGGGCAGAACCCTTAGTTTTTCTCCTTCCTCATTCTGTGTAAATGGAATGGGGTTTTTCATTAAAAAGAAATTGTTAAAGTATCTCAACAGAGCAGTGCCTCACACTCACAGGCGCTCTGAACGTTTGTGGAGTGGTAGTGAGTGGGTGGCTGAAAGGCAGCACAGGTGAACACATTCCACTCCCCTTATCAGTTCCTGGGAGCTGTGTGATGCAGAGAAGATAACCCCGGGAAACCCAGAAAGCCTGGTTCTCAGTAAGCCCCGCCTTCACGTGTTACCCTTACTGTGCCCCTGAGCTCCTTTTCCTGGGAATGGATTCCAGAGTGCGGTGGCCTTTACCCGCAGTGCTGTAACATTTCTTTTACTTCTGGTTTATCTCAAAACTGGACAAAAACATTTCTTTACCACCAGGAGAGGCGACAAAAAGGGGATTGTCCATTGACAGGCTGGGAAGTGCTAAGGTAATGAAAAGCCTCCCTCAGAGACACTGTCCCCCTTCTTAGATGTAAGTTTTATTCTGTACTGACGCTTGCTTACATTTAGGGGTATTGAAAGACTTTCAGTCTTCTATAGTCATTGCTAGTGGATCCTTAACTTCTTCCAAGACCTTGGCTTTTTCGGTGTGCTTGTTTGCTGGATTCACCCAAAGGTAGTTCTTCCTGACACAGGGATTTACCAGCTGGCTGGAAATTCTAGACAGCTCCCCACCCCACTGTGCTCCTCCCTGAGTTGTGATCCCTACAGATTTCTGGCTCTAGGGCATACCAGGAGTTTTCTACAATAATGTAGAGATCCAGCATCAAGAGTGTGGCTCTGGGCCAGACTGAGGGCTAAGATCAGACATTTGTGTTGTAATCTGGGCCACAACTTACTCATCAGTGCAAAGAACATCATTATCCCATCTGCTTGGGAGACTGAGGCACCAAACTAGGCAATAGAGTGAGACTCTGAAAGAAAATAAAAGTATTATGACCTCCCTGTAACGGTCTGTAAATGCAGTCAGATGTATTAATGCATTAAAAAAAGGCACATAGTAGTGATGCTTGATACAAGTAAGCCCTTGATACTCTGAGCTGGTAGATTTTTATGAATATGTTTTCGCTTTTCTTATGCAGCAATGGACACTTTTTATTTGCATTTATTAAAAGTCTTTTTGAGAAAATGTTCCCATGGCTAGGAGTGGTGGCACGCCCTTAACCCCAGCACCCCAGAGGCAGAGGCAGAGGCAGGTGGATCTCCGTGAGTTTGAGGCCAACCTGATCTACATATTAATTTCCAGGCCTGTGAGACTCTGTGCATGTAGAAATAAAAATAAATAAATAAATAAATAAATAAATAAATAAATAATAATAGTAAATAAATAAAAAGTGATAATTTGGGCTGGAGAGATGGCACAATGGTTAAGAGCACTGGTTGCTCTTTCAGAGAACCCAGGTTTGGTTCCCAGTACCCACATGGCAGCTAACAACCATTGTTGACGCCAATTCCTGAGGATCCAGCGCCCTCTTCTGGCTTCTGCAGACATTGCATGGCATGGGTGTACTTACATGTATGCAGGCACTCATACACATAAAATAAAAATAAATTTTAAAAATGTAAAGAAGAAAATGTTTCCCTCAGTAGTTCTGAGAGCTATTTCTTTACCCTTCTGTCCCTGTTCTTATGTCCATTTTAAATTTACTGTTTTGCAGTGATCGAACTGTGAGAATCTGGAAGGCCCGCAATTTACAAGATGGTCAAATCTCTGACACAGGAGATTTGGGGGAAGATATTGCCAGTAATTAAACATGAATGAAGATTAGTCATAAACTGAATACTGTGATGATGCTCTTTTGTTCCTTATTTAAAATGCTGTACTGCATTCGTTATAAATGGAATTAACTGGAAAAATATATCTGAATCCATCTAGTAATATAAATGTATTCTAATATAACTGTGTACCATCTTGTGTGTGTAATCTTAATATCTACCAGTACACATCCTATGATTGCTATATTGCTTGAATAACACTTTTACTGCAGCTGGATTTTTGTGCCTAGCTTAAAAAAAAAGGAAAAGAAAACAAACAAAACCTTTAAATTATTTGAGTTACAGGATGTACAGTTGACAGTCAGAAGCATATACCTGGAATAAAACACCTACCTGTTAAGGTATATATGTAGTGTGTGCAGAACACTACATATTTAAATGTACTGGAACTGTGAGTCAAATCGTGTTCTGCTTGTCAGGAATTTATACTCGTCTGAAACAGTTTCCCAAATTTCAAAGCTCTCCAGATGTAATAGAACAGACAAAGCGAGGAGAGTATTGTTGATTTGTCATAACTGGCCTTGATGTGCTATCAAAGAGTGTTTAACGGTTTGTGTTACATGTTGACATCCGTATTGACCAAAGTTTTCAGTTGTGCTACAGCCTGTGCTCAGAAGCAAATGCTACTGAAATTGTTGCATTAGTGCTGGGCATGCCCTCTGTGATGGTAAACTCTGGATATCCTAACAGAAAGATATTTTGATCTATTTTCCTATGGAATTGTTTCTATTATTCTCTTTTCATTTCTATTTTAGTAGTGTTTCCTTTCTCTTTCATCTAATTTTTATATGCTGCTAAGTATATTTTAAATACAC
>NW_008334929.1:2857534-2873636 GCF_000622305.1 Nannospalax galili | reverse complement strand
TTTGTATTCTATGACTCTTTCTAATTATAAGAAAATTTCCAGTGTTGGTAAAACTTTGTGGGTGGTATAAGAAAAGACTTTGTGATCTAGCAGTTCCTTTCTTTGCTTAGCAGACATGAAATAATCTTGAAAAGTTCCAAGCTATAGCTTCATCTTAATGAATCATGGAAACTCTACTTAAACACATTAAATGAATTGATATAATTTCGGGATTTAAACAGAGATAATAAAACAAAATATAATTCTAATAAAATGTTAATACAGTGATGGCCTTGCTTCCCTGCAGAGGGGGAGTGGACAACACCTGGTCAGCATCACAGCTGCTTGGTTGAGCAGGGGGCCTGGCTGCAGACAGGCTTCAGGGTCCTAGCCTGGTACTAGTCTTTTACTTAGGTCGTAAATATGTTTGCTTTATGTTAAACTGTATATTTATTTTTCTGTCTTTTATACAAAGTCTGTTAGAATTTTTTTTTAATTTAAGGAAGATATTTTCTTATAAAGTTAAAACTTGGCTGCTTTATAATTTTGCCTCCTTAAAGGAACCTGTGAGAGGCCCATGGCTATTTCAGATCTCTTGGAGTGCTGCTTTTGCAAAAGTCCTGCAAGGACTATTGCTCATTGTTTGAGAATTTATTTGGTAGGATGTTTATTGAGTGATAAGTGGGCTAGATATTGGAGGCTAGAGAATGCAGAACAAGGTGTCCTTGGCCTTGGAGTGGAGAGAGAACAGCAGCAGCACTTGTCTAGCAGCTTGGTGGGTGCTTACGTGAGGAAAGGCCAGGCTGCCTTACTGCTGTGGTGCAATAGACCCCAATTCTAGGCCTCGAAATTCGGTGTCTGCTTGTGCAAAACGCAAAGTCCAGCTTCTACTTTACCTTTTAAGGTTCTGGAGGCTCACCTATAGATAATGTGGATCTCGAGGTCGCTCGCGGTCAGCAGGTGCACCCCTGGCAGTCCCTCGCGGTTCCTCGCAGTCGGCGGCTGCGCCCATCGCGGTCCTTCTTGGTCCCTCGCGGTCCACGCCTGTGCATCTCGCGATCGATCGCGGTGACTCACGTTTGTCGTCTGTGCCCCTCGCGGTCTTTTACGGTCCCTCCCGGTCCCTCACAGTCAGCGGCTGTGCCATCCAGGTCCATCACGTCCCGCACAGTCGGCGGCTGCGCCCCTCAGGGTCCCTTGCCTTCCCCTGCTGCACCTCTCGAGGTCCCTGTCCCTCGCGGTCCTTCGCAGTCCGCGCGATCTGCCCCTGCACCCTTCGTGATGCCTCGCGATCCCTCCTGGTCGGCTGCTGCACCCCTAGAGGTCCCTCCCAAGTAGGCGGTGGCGCCCCTTGTGGACGTCCCACCCTCGCGAGGTAGGCAGCTGCGCCCCGTCGTGGTAGGCAGAGGAATTAACAAATGGTTCATATAATCATGTCTTAAAAGCTGAGCAACTTCAGAAACTTTTTTACCTGTTTGAGTCAACCGAGGATCCTTTAAGTACTGTCCAAGCCTTGGTCACTGTGGGTAAGAATGCAGCCTTTTCAGCTAACCAAGCCGCTATTCGTGAATTGGGTGTTATTCCAATGTCGGAAACAAAATCAGCTATCTAAATCAAAGTATTAAAGAAAAAGCTTTAAATGCACCAAATAACCTGAGTGTGAATGTTGAAAATCCAATCAAGATAAAGATACACATCCATCAAACCTGTGACGATGTCTTCTCTGATCCTCTGAACTCTGCTGTGCAGCTGACTGGACTGAGGTTGTTAACAAACAGGCCTGTTACCAATGACCACCGGCACATGCTGGACAGCTCCATCAAGGACCTCTTCCACCTGCTACTGACTGGAGATGGAAGCACCAAGGTTCAGGTTTTGAAGCTGCATTTGAATTTGTGTGTAAACCCAGCCATGACAGAAGGACTACTCAGTACCCAAGTGGATTCTTCATTCATTTCCCTTTATGATGGGCAAATAGCAAAGGAGATTATTCTTCGAGTGCTTACACTATTTCAGAACATAAATAACTGCCTCAGGGGAAATGTCTCGTAGTACTCACGTCAGTTTGCATGCTTGTGTATAAAGATGTCTGTAAAATACTGGAGAGCAAAGTGTCCATCCGCAGGCAGCTGGTTAACTCAATTAGCCACTCTTTTAGAAGGACTGAAGTGAATCTGACTGTACCGATAGAGAGATCTACCCATGGAATAGTTGTTTTTAAAAGCACATTGTAGAACAGTATGTGCAGCATTTTTATGATGAGAAACACATTTATACATAGACATTTCTAGAATGATACTCAAAACTTGTGGGTGTGGGACTGGGGCATAGGCACGTGGCTGTTCTTTGTAACCTATTTCTATTTGAATTTGTTTTTACTGAGCATAGATTGTATAACTTTTCTTTTAATAAAAGGGAAAAAATTACAAAGGTGAAAAAGAAAGAAAAAAAAAATGGGCCCAATCTCTCGGGATTTGTTCCTTCAGCGCTCTTATAGAACTGTGGTCTTGAGTCAGGCTTCAGCCATACTTTTAATCAAACAGTTTCTCCAGCATCAATTGGGAAACTAGATGTTTGATCCATCCTTATCAGAGAATCTTGCCCTTTTGATCCCTAGGCCTAAAATATCCCCTTACACCAATGTCAAGCAGATCCTCAGTCATTCTCACTGTCTTCAATGAGAACATGAATATGAACACACAGTTTCTTGCACTTTGATATGCTACTTCAAGCACACCCACATTCATTCACTATCTTGGATAGAGGGCAAAGTGGGGTCCCAGGGATCAAGATCAGGTGCACAGACCTCAGGAGCACGTGGCTCAGTTCACTTGTTTGCATGATAAACAGATTTTTGGGGCAATGTTAATTAAAAGTCCTTAGTCCAGATTCTGTCTATATCGTGAGTCATTCCTACCAATAATGTTCATAAATTATGTAGTTTATTGTTTGTTTGGGTGCAGGGGATTGAATGCAGCCTTTTCTACATGCTAAGCAGATGACCTACCACAAGCTCCAGCCCCAGCCTCAGGCTCAGATAGAAACTTAAAATACAATCTATCATTTTTGGATGGCAGTGCTATTTGCTCCTTAATTCTGAGTTGTGAGAGCAGATTTTTTCAAAATTTTGGGAATTTTGTAAGCTCGTTCTTAGAAACAGTCGTGGTTTAGTATTTAAGTTATACAAATATAGTTCAATGTTTAAATTAAATACAAGGTACTCAATACACTCACCCACACCAACCAACCCCTCACAAAGCTCTTCCTTTCTGGGTGCCTATCAATGTGTCCTCCCTCTGCCCCGCCCCAAGGTATAGGGGAATCGAATCTGGCATCTCAAACATGACACATAGAGCTGTACCACGCCGCAACCCCCAGACCAGGTTGATCAGGCCAGGTTGTCTTCGGTGATTTTAACTATATATTTATGTATGTACCTATGTATGTATGTGTGTATGTATGTATGTATGTATGTACGTATTCATGTATTTGGAGACTCAGGGTGTTGTAGCTTAGGGGAGGAAAGGGGTTATTTGGCTTCCTATCCCAGGTCAGAGTCCCTTCTATCAGGAGAGTCGAGAAAGGAACTGAAGCAGCTAGCCCCAGCACGCAGGCAAGAGCAGAGAAACAAAGTGAAATGGGGCCTGGGAAGGGAAGAAGTGCTACCGTGAAGTCTTCTGTGGACACAAGGCAGAGGGTCGGGAGAGGTGGGCATGAGCAGGCACATCCATGCAAACAAGGTATGGAGCATGCAAAAGCTGTCCCTAACCCTGTCTTTAAGAATTCACCAAGCCCCACCCTCCATCCTTGGTGAGCACCACTTCTCTACCTAGGAGGCACAGGTCACGTGACTCCACTCTGCCCAATCAGGGGAGCCTGTCCCACCAGGCCAGTCTGATTGGCTGAGTTCTGGGTGTATAGCCAATCAGGTCAGAGAGCATTTAAAGCACAAAGCTCCAGGAGGGTTCTGTGACAGTTGGTGCCTGACTGGTGAGGGTGAAGGCTGTGCTTTCGCTTTTGCTGCAAGGACGCCAGCAATTCGGACTGTGCGCTCAGAAACAGTACGAAGCTTCACAATTTTGGAAGAGGAGCCTCCTGGATTACTCTTCCAATACCCGGTACAGACCTGTTGTCCACCACCTGCCATGCCCGTGGTTCTCATGCTCCTTCACCCTGCTGTTTGTTTTACAAAGCTACTTTAATTGGATTTCCTGTCAGCGGCCCTTGTCCCTAGGGTCTGGAGAACCTGAGGCCTGTGAGAGTCTGGATTTTGAACCACACAGGGCCCTTGCACCATACTCTGGACCCTGTGGTGGCTCAGGCACCCAGGCCAAGCTCAGACCTTCTCAGGCAAACAGAACCCTGCCCACTTCCGCATCCCGAGTGGGGCCCCCTTTATGTTCAGGCTCCCCCAAACCTCCAGATTCTGCGTGTGAGAGAAAACAGGTGATATGTGCTTTGTGTGACTGGCTTGTTACATGTACCACAATAGGCTCCAGTTCATTCTATTTTCCAGAAAATGATAAAATTCCCTTTTCTTTGTGGGTGTGTAATTTTGGGCCTGGGTTCTCTTCATATGCTGTATTATTTATTGATTTGTATATTTCAGACTACCTTTGCATAAAAGATAAACACATCCTCACCATGAAATCTTTTTTAAGCAGATTATTATTATCGTTATTATTATTCTTAACGCCTCGTCTTAATTTTTAAATTTAAAAAGAATTATGTGTTTGAGCCAGGGGTGGTGGCACATGCCTTTAATCCCGGCACTCAGGAGGCAGAGGCAGGTGGATCTCTGTGAGATCGAGGCCAGCCTGGTCTATATAGAGAGTTCCAGGGTGACCCTGTCTCAAAAAGACAAAAAAAAAAAAAAAAAGAAAAAGAAAAAAAAGAAAAATACAATTATGTGTTTGAGTGTTTTCCCTGCATGTCTTTAAGTGCATCATGTGTGTACAAGGCCCACAGAGCCCAGAAGAGGGTATCAGATACCCTGGAACTGGAGTTATGAATGGTTATAAGCTGCCGTGTGGTTGCTTGGAACCAAACCTGGGTCCTCTGCCAGAGCAGCCAGTGCTCTGAGCCATCTCTCTAGCTCCTCAATAATATTTGTTAATTTGTGCCTTCTTTTATTTTCTTAGATTGAGTAGGGTTTTGTCACTTTTGTTCATCCTTTCCAATAACCAAGGGTTTTGTTTCCTTGATCCTATGTATTATTTTTTTTTTTACTTGCTTTTCATTGTGTTCAACTCTGATTTTTATTGTTTTACCCTCTACTGCTTTGGAGTTTAGTTTCTGATTATTCTTTATGACCTTGCTCACCAACATGAGGGTGCTTTCTTAATTGACATATCTCCGACTTTTTTGATGTAGGAATTTTGGTTCTAGGCTCTCCTCCTAGACCTGCTTCTAATTTTTAAGATCTAGCCTTGTGAGTTTGTGTTATGATGCAAATTCTCAAGCACGCCACAAGCAGAAGTGAGGAGGCAACAATGGAGCCATACCTGAAGAGCAGCTCCTCTGAAGAGGAGATCCTCACGGATCATTACATGATCCTCAAGACCCTCGGCCAAGGCAGCTTTGCTGAGGTCAAACTGGCCCTCCACCGCCACACAGGGGTGCAAGTTGCTGTCAAGATCCTGGAAAAGGGTGCGAACAATGCCTTCTGGGTCACGTCTGAAGTAGATATCGCTAAGGCGCTGGATCACCCAAACATTATCAGACTCTTCCACGTCATCGAAACCAGAGAACACACCTATTTGGTGATGGAACATGCTGCTGGGGGAGATCTGGCGGACCTTGTGGGGAAGGTGGGTGGTCTACGAGAGGAGGAAGCCCGCCCCATCTTCACACAGATGGCATGTGCGGTTAACTACTGCCATGAGAACGGCATTGCACACAGGGATATTAAATTAGATAACGTGCTGCTGGATGGCAAAGGACACATCAAACTGTGTGACTTTGGCCTGGCCATAAAAGTCACCTCTGGCCAGAAGTTTAAGGGTCTCTATGGCACCCTTGAGTATTGCGCTCCAGAGCTTTTCATGGACCAAGAATACGATGTACGTGCAAGTGACATCTGGAGCATGGGAGTGGTTTTGTATGTAATGTTAACAGCCGAGTTCCCCTTCGAAGCAGATACCTGTTCACAGATGAAGAAGAACATGCTGAATCCAAAGGTCTCCATTCCATGCAAGCTTTCCCTGCACATTAAAAACCTCATCGTGCAATTGTTCACTGTTGACTTTAGGCAGAGGCCCACAATACATGACATCATGGGACACCAGTGGCTTCAGGACAGTGAAGAGCCTTCAAAATTAGCATCTTCCTTAGAGATGTCCCCCAGCACCCCAAATCCCAGCATTGTGTTGACCATGCGGGACATGGGCTACAACCCTGAGGACATCAGAGACTCTTTACGTGAAAAAACATTTAATAATATCATGGCCACTTACCTAATTTTAAAACATAAGTCACCTCAAGGCTACAACACCAACCATCGAAATAAGCCCATGCAGCCTGGTGCTACCACGATCCCTGCAGGTCCTGTCACCTTCACTCACCATAGGAGAATGACAGAGTCCTCCCTTCCCACCTTCCCCTTACTAGCTAAACGTCAGCTGCATGACGACAGTGAAGGTTCAAGGAAGGGCGGCAGAAGCCACAGCATGCCTGCCACCCTGTGCTGCCAGCAGAAGGGCATGGACCCTCCCAGCCCGGGACCCCAGTGTGGTGCTGTGGCTGCTCAGGTGATAGAGAGCAGGGTGGAAGGAAGTGCCATGACCTCCAAAGGTGTGTCTTCAGAAAGAGAACTGTAGAGAAGCCCCTCAGGGTGTGACCGCCATAGGCACAAACTCATGCACCCGGAATACACCATCTAAAGAGAACTCTAGAGAAGCCTCTCAGGGTGTGACCACCATAGGCACTAATTCATGCACCTGGAATACATGATCTAAAGAGAACTCTTGGGAAGCCCCACAGGGTGTGACCACCATAGGCACAAATAGAAAGGGTAAGAGCTTATCCCTCTGGGAAACATCCGAAGAAAGGCTCACCAGTACTCAGCCACAGGACATGAGCACAGTCTCTCCCCACTGGAAGAAGGTGAAGAGAAGAGTGGTGAGCTGTGTGCGAAGCCTATGATGCTGTCTGTGGGTCCCACAGGAAAGCCACATTTCCCAGAAGAAAATGGAGCCAGTGGAGGAAGGGGAGGGCAGAGCAGTCACACAAAACTAGGTAGGTGGGACAGCCACGACGCACCCCTGCATTTCTTTAATCTATGCGTTTTCTAATTTTCTTTGCAATTGATACATGGTCATTTTACTCACTTAACATATGAGTTCAGAAGGAATCCCAAACCACCCGCCTTCGGTATAACCTGAACATGTTTAGCTAGATAGAGACAGCAGCGTTTGGGGACCAGAGTATGGGGAGGCAGCAAGGAGGGAGTTGGCTGAAGTGAGCAAAGGTTCAGAGGGGAGGAGTCACATGGGAAGCTAAGGCACAGAAAGGCCCCACAGTGAAGACTAAGTCCTGTGTATTTCAACGTCACTAAGAGGGTCCCTTTCACCTGTCTTTCTGCTTTTAAGGGAGGAGCCTCCGTGGACACTGAGGCACAAGGTGGGGATCAACTAGATGCAGACTGAGGCAGCTGAAGCAGGAGACAGGCAAGAATTCCAGGTGACAGGGGGCCTACATAGCCAGCACAGAGGCCTCCGCCCAGCACAGTAGGTAAGCAAACTGCCACAGGCTTCTCCACAGGAAATCTGTGGCACAGGAACTGTGGCCTAGGGCTGGACTTTCACGGCATCCTGCTCAGAGTGGTGGCTTGAGCCAAACGAATACCTGAAGTTGTCTGTGTGCCCCGATCTTGGGGGAAGCATCTTCCTGCTCTGCTCATCTGTCTATCCATTCAGGTCTGGGCGAGAGGTGATGGCTTCTCACCCCAGGGGAAGAGTACTCTCACCAGAGAGACTAGTACTAGTGGAACCTGAGATACCAGGGTGAGCGAGTTGGTGGAGGACGTCAACGGAGTGAGTATGGGGTGTGGCTAGGCGACAGTGGGATTCCTGTGTCGGGCAGCCTCCTGATATCCTTTTCAGGCTGGGTGTAAACTGGGGCCCAGTGCAGAGTAAAGCTTGGGAAAACGACAGCTGGGAAGTGGCCCCAAGGAGAACTGTGCCCCCTTTACTCCTCTGCTTCCCATGGCTGCTGTTGGCTTTTCTGCTTCCTCCACAGCCCACCTCCCAGGCCAGGAGACCGGCCTCCTGGCATAGTCGTCCAGTGAGTCAAGAGGGGAACGGACCCTTTCATGGAGACTTTCATCTGAGCCAAGTCTGTCTTCTGCCTGACCGGACAGTGCCAGCGACCTTGAGGAGAACATGCATCACTTTGGCTGGGCTGCTGAGATGCTGCTGTTCCAATTTGGAAAGGTAAATGGGCCTTGCCATGCCTGGGGCCCAGCTGCTCCCAGTGGCATGGCCAATAGCCATTACATTACTCTACAGAGCCCACCGCTGGGGTCAGGCCTGGATAGAAATCTTGATCATGCTGGGGCTTTCAGCCAGAAGTATCAGCATAAAGAAATCGCTGTGTGAGTTGTCTGCAGTGTTCTTGTGGGCTCCTAGGTAGAGAGCTGTTCCCTGCACTAAGGAATGGCCACAATGACTGAATGCAGGAGATAATGTGTGGGGATCTCCCTGCTGAAGGGGTCGCTGAACCCAATAAGTACAAGCCTGTGGTAGAAGACAAGTTTCTTGGCTGGGTCGTGCCTTTACGTTGGCCAGCCTCCCTCGGTTTCATTGGCCCTGCACTGTAGAAAACTGAAGACAAACAAAGATGGCAGAGGTGTGGCTTCAAGGGGGTTATGGAGTCGGTTGGGCTAGGTAGCATGTTCTCGCTCTGACACTTTGGCCGCAGACCTTTGTAGAGGAACAGGCTTGTGTTAAAGATGGTGCACATCTCACACCTGGAAGGCATGGCAGATGTCATAGTCCAGCCAATCCATCTATATTGGGTTTGAAAACCTGAGCATAAAGGGAGCCTTACATAGCTTAGCCCAGCCAAGAGACTGAGAGACACTGAGTAGCTTGCTCATGGGGCTACAGTGGGTCTGGGTCAGCAGGTTGACTGCTAAGCCAGGCCTCTGATCCTGGTGCACTTTAAGGAAGCCAAGGCCTGGGGAAGGGGGAGCTGGGTGCTGTGGCCCTGTCAGAAGTCCCAGGAGGGACATTCCAAGTGAATCATAGGCTTCGGCACTGCGTGGTGGGCTCTGAAGGAGGGTGAGCCTTGGAAATGTACAGAGGTGCTACCAGGAGGCTGGGTGAATTTACTGTGGCATGACCATGTGCCCGCTGCTGAGGAGAGGGGTTGTTGCTACTTTTGGCCTGCTACTTGAGAGAAGGGAGTCAGGTGAAGAATGAGCCCACAAACCTGACACTCTCTGTCACTGCCTGCCTGCATATTTCCCACACTACCAGAAGGAGCAGGTGTAGTCAGTAGCAGGTAGTGTGTACCAGGCTCTTCTCGCACATCATCCCAAGGCAGCCCACTGCCGTCCATATCACAGAGGAGGAAGGTGAGTCTCGGAGATGCTCAGTAGAGTGTTCTTTGAGATAAAGCGTGTTCAGAAGAGTGTCATCAGAACACTAACTTTTGAGCCAGGACCTTTGTCCCCTGACAAAATGCCCAATGTGGAAACAGGAAGGTCCCTTAAGAGTTTCAGGGGCTGGGCCAGGCGTGGTGGCACGTGCCTTTAATCCCAGCACTCTGGAGGCAGAGGCAGGCGCATCTCTGTGAGTTTGAGGCTAGCCTGGTCTATATAGTGAGCTACAGGCCAGTTGGGGCTACGGGGAGACGCTGTCTCAAAAATAAGGAAAAAGAAAAAAAGTTTCAGAGGCCCTCGTTTCTCCCTCCAGTTCAGATTCTACTGGACATATTTTGTGTGGAAGCTTACTTTCAGTGTCTTCATCCTGTGTCAGCCGGACAAGTGTACGTGAGGTGGTGTGCGGGAGGGCAGAATACCCGTGTCCAGGTATGTGGGTGGGGAGCTATTTCTGGCCACCTTCTCCCAAAGCCCGCTGTCAGGACAGCAGCGGGGCCTGCCAGGTGGAGCTCATATCCCTGTAGACGGAGGGCCCTCCCTGAGCAGTTGGTATCTCCCCAGGGGAGGTCACAAAGGCTGGAGACAGACATTGTACCTGCCTCATTGGCCCCTGAATTCCACCAAAACAAACTTTACATTATCTGTAGCCGCCACAGGCCTTGGGCCCAGAGAATACGTAACTTTCAGTCAGCTTCCCAATTAGTCTGGAATGTTTTTCTTCTTACAGATGCTTGGCCACATCCTGCAGCATGTAGCTTTCTCGACCTGAAGATATGTACTGCTCAGCACTACTGCCCGTGATGGTGGAGACTGCCTCCCCCTCTCCTTTTACACAGCACATCATTCCTGAGTCTCTGAAGCCAGCTCAGGGGCTCCTCACAGCCTCAGGACCCGCTGTGGTGGGTGATGGAGTGGTTTCTCCTCCAGGGTTGAACTAGAGACCAGAGCGTCCTGCAATTCTCAACAAGATCTGGGAGTTTGCAGAAGGTCCTTCCTGTAGGGAGCTTCACAGCAGGAGCCTGACTCTTGATAACACCTCCTTCAGCCCTGTTTGAATTCTCAGAGTACAGAAAGGTCACCTGTGTTTCTTTCTTCAGAAACTTGTGTAAAGAAATTAAGAAAATGTCTCAGGATAACATTGGGCAGCGAAACATCTGTGCCGTCCCTCTGGACAGGATCACTGAGGAAGGACAGTGTTTCCGTATGCCATGTCCCAGGCCACCACTAACATAAATATGGGGAACTTGACACCATCCAGGTGGACCATCTCTGGATGGTATCTGATACCGTTTACCACGGAACCCCAAAACTGAAGTCGAAGTCAAAAAAATATGTATACATAAATAAGCATTCAGAAAACTTTCAGGCATGAGAAGAATCTTTACATGTGTAATCTGTCAGATGTTCCTGTTCTTCAGCAGTGACACTGATACTAATATGATAGAACTTTCAAATTTATCTATGCACACATCCAAGTGCCAACCTGAGCCCCAACACATCAAACCTAACAACCTACTGTGTCTAAACCTGGAAGACGCAGAAAAAGGCTGAAGAATGGTTCCTCAAGAACCTGCACTTCTGGCCTAAGCACTTTCATTTTTAAAACTTTATTCATTTATTTTATTTTGTTCCTATTCATCTTTATGTTCTGTCTGCATACATCTAAGTGCATCATGTGCATGCAATACCCGCAGAGGCCAGAGGAGGGCACCAGATCCCCTGGAACTGGAGTTACGGACTTTAGCTGCTATGTTTGTTCTGGGAACCAAACCCAGGTCTCTCTGCAAGAGCAACCAGAACTCTTAACTGCTGACCCATTTCTCTAGCCCCTGATCTGAGCACTTTTCATAAAGCCACAGTGATACACAGAGTGTGCTATGGGGAAGGAACACAAAACCAAGCAATAGACCATCTACAACGACTGATTTTGCCAAAGGTATCCAGAGAAATCAGCGCAGACAGAATAGTCTGGCCACAAATGGCTACAGAATAAGTATGGAGAAGAAAACAGTGTGAACCTATATGGAAAAATGAAGACATTCATAAAAGATGGCTGACCCCCAAAGTCCTATGACTCGTGCGACTTTGAAGAACCAAATCTACCATTATAAAAAGGAAGATTCAGACTAAGATCCACACAGAGAAGATGGCCTGAGGACATTGGAGCTCTGCCAATGCCATCATCCAAGAAAATACAGAAGCTGGTGGAGAGCCTGGAGCAGACCCTCCCTAGGATCTCCAGAGGGAATCAGGCCTGCCACACCCCAGGACTCCAGAGCTGGGAGACAACATATCTCTGTCCTAAGCAGTGTGGCTTTTGTTTCCTTGTTGAGCCAGCATCAGGGGACTGATCCAGGCAGACAGGCAGATGTACTCTGCCTATTATCTTTTTGTTTTGTTGGTTTTGGTCTTTTTTTGAGACGGTCTCCCCAGTAGCCCCAGTTGGCCTCGAACTCATAGAGATCCGCCTGCCTCTGCGTCCCACGTGTGCCACCACACTCGGCCTCATCATCTTTTCTGACCACAGATACGTCCCCACCCCAGAAGCACACTGCGTGAGAGGGTCAGGCTAGGAGCAGAACCGCTCCCAGTCCAGGCTCAGGCTAATTCATCACTTCCAGCGCTATCTCTCAGCTCTGCCCTTGATTCCCAAACTCCTTGGATCAGTGAAAAGATAAGGATGAGGAAAAGGAGAAAGGACTTAGAGCTGGTGAGTGTCCACCCTGCTGTTCCTGGAGCCCAGAATGCCCAGAGCTGCACATTGCCACCACTGCCTCACATACACTGCTAGGCTCAGAGGCTGCTGGACACTTCCTGTCCCCTGATGCACACAACTAGGTATCATGCCCTGCTGGATGACACCCTGTGCCATCTGGCATACACTGCTAGTTACCAGGCCCTGCTGAACAACCCCTACCACTTCAAAAACACTTTTAGGTGTCAGACCCTGCATAACCCCCCACTCCAAACCCTACATTAAGGGATAGGTATCATGCCAAGCAGGATACTCACCTGCCTCTGCACCCCCAAACATTGCCATCCTCCCACCACTGAAGCCCCACATACACCCCTAGGTATTAGGCCCATCTGGACATCCCCCCACCCCGCCAGCCTACTATGTTAGCTATCAGGCTGTCCTAGATATCCTTCATGCCCATCACCCATCATACACTACTAGGTATTTCGATCTCTTGCACCCCCTGCCCCAATGCCATCCCATATAAACTTCTAGGTCTCACCCTGCATGGGGTCTCACCCCACTCAGGGCACCACCCTGCATACAGTACTAGGTAAAGGCCCTGCGACACACTCTCCCATCCTGCCGCCACCTCACATAACACTGCTGGGTCTCAGGCTCTAGTAGACATCCCCCCAAGCATCCCATTTACACTCCTATGTATCAAGTTCTGTTGGGGAGCCACTCTCTACACCATTTTCCAAATTCATTGCTTGGTATTCTGCCCTGCTAGGCACCATACAACCACCATGGCCACACACTCCTAGGTATCAGACCCTGAATGATCCCTACCCCACATAAACTGCCAGGCATCAGGCCATGTTGGAAGCTCTTCCTTCTGCCACATCTCACAAAATTGCTAGGTATTAGCCCTGCTAGGCACCTTGCCTCTGCAGACGCCCCACCTACACTGCTAGTTACCAGGTTCTGCTGGACTCTCCTCCCCCCTCTCCGCTCCATTTAAAGTGCTACGTATCAGGCCCTACTGGACATACATCCCAGTCCCACTGATGCCCAAAATACGCTGTTACTCTTCATCCATTCTGGACACCTTCCTGCCACTGCCTAGTTGTGTCTACTGGGTGGGAGATGCCTTTTAGGACCTGACACCTAGCATTGTACATATGCATGGCTGCAATCCAGTATGGGGTGTTCGGTAGGGTGTGAAAAATAACAGTGTATGTTGGCTAGCAGCGTACTGCGGGAAGGGTGTGTGTGCTGCTGCTGTGGGGGTTGGGGAACATGCAGCATGGTTCGTTAACAACTAGTGTATGTGGGTGGTGGCCAAGGGCAGGATGTCCAGCAGTACGTCATGCATGCTAGTGTGGAAGGCGACAGGAGGGCATGATACATAGTAGTGTGTATAGGGAGGTACCAGGTGGGAGTGTCTAGAAGGACCTGATACTCAGGTGGTGGTGGGGAGAACGGGTCTAACAAGTCCAGATTCCTAGCAGTGTACATGGGGTGGCACGAGGCGTCCAACGTGGCTGATACGTAACACTGG
This sequence comes from Nannospalax galili, assembly GCF_000622305.1. NCBI lineage: Eukaryota > Metazoa > Chordata > Mammalia > Rodentia > Spalacidae > Nannospalax > Nannospalax galili. Next base: position 2,859,812 of record NW_008334929.1, on the reverse strand, counting down.
ACGTAAGGCTGCAGGGGGTGTGCTTCAGAGCATGGAAAGGATACGGGGTACAGGTAGCAGTGGTGCGAAGCAGAGCCTCATCCCTAGCAGCACATGTAGGGAAGCAGGGAGAGTTGGTGGGGAGGCCAGTAGGATCTGATAGACAACATTGTATGTGAGGCAGTGGCTGGAGGGGGTGTGGTTGTCCAGCAAGGCCTGCACCGAGAAGCTTAGGTGGGGGAGTGGCAGGAGAGCCTCTGTTATGCAAAGTAGAAGCCCCTTCACGACCAGACAGCTCATGCAGCTCGGGATCATGTGCTGCGGGCTCCTTTCATAAGCAGGGTGTCTTCCTGGGATCTTTCCTGTCTCTCCTTTTGAAGTGTCCGCCACAAATGCCATAACATAAACATGGCCTTTGGCTCTGAAAGGTACCATGCCTTCCTGTAATTTCTCCAGGCAGACAACAGTCTAGCAGTGTGGCAGAAATCCACTTCCATATGTAAATAGAATGCCTCACAAAGCATCTAACAGCCAAAGCTTTTACCACTACCCCCATGGTATAAATTAGTGGTCAGAGATTTGGGCTGCAGAGATTTGGGCTGCAGAGAATTGGGCTGCAGAGAATTGGGACACAGAGAGCTGGATCTCAGAGAATAAAGCTGTAGCACAGACTAAGCCAGTCTTGAGTCTTGTGTCACTACCGGCGGCCCAATCTCTCCGGGGGCAGCACTCCCTCGTGACCGACTCGTGGACATTCTAGCTTTCGCTGTCTCCGTACTTCTCCTGTGAGGTTCAATGGCCAGTGGACCTCGCATCCTGAGGAAAAGTACATGGGTGGAATAGGGACAGGATGCGGCAGGACAACGCTTCTGCAGCAGAGAAGCTCCAGAGACACAGGACCTGAGCCGCTGGGAAAAGCCTGCAGGGCACCCACCGCCGCGGCCAGAGACGCCTGTGGCTAGACCCGCCAGCGACTAGCCAGGTGCGGCGGGGGAGTGCCATTCTGGGAATGCACCCAGAGAAAGCACGCACGCCCCATATCTGGCGCCACAACGTGGGACCCTCTGAACAACGTGGAGCTTAGCCTCTGAACCTCATGCCAGCTAGGAGCTGGTGCCCACAGAAACGCTAGAATCCGTGAGTATCCCTCCCACTCAGGAGGGTAATCTAATCTCTGCCTCTCTTCTAAAATTTTCTCCTTTCTCTTCCGGTCTAGAAATCCTCGCGAGGGACTGCTAGGACCAGAGAAACAACTGACGCCTTCTGGCCAGGGCTACACCCTGGTGTTGGCCGAAGGTCTCTCTGACCTCCTAGGAGGACCCCGACTGCCTGTACAGGTGTGGACCAAAGACCCCTATCTACACATCTCTTTAATATGATACCTGGTGACGCACCGGCCAAGTAAGAACCATTAGGGGTGGACACCAGCCTCTCAAATTTGTGGGCTGGTCTTGTGACTGGGAGCCACTGTGATCCCCTGGAATTTTTATTTCAGGAACGTCGCTTTGGAAACCGTCACTTCCTCACTTTTCTATCTAAACACTGTTAGAGAAAAATCCCCAAAAGTTCCAGGGACTTCAACCTAAGCCTTAGAGTCAGGAAGAATTCCTCCAGCCAGCTCCTTTTCTGCCCTCAGGCATTCAAACAAGCAACTAAAGTGAAGTCAGTGAAAATGCAAATTAGCTAATCCCTGCCAGGCACCTGAAAGCCAAAAGCGGCTCCAAGATTTAAACTGCAAACTTTTTTTCTGACCTAAGGGCTTGTAACTCGCCTAAGTGCTTCAGCCCTCTAGTGTCCAACTGCTGTAAAAACATCTAAAACTACAACTACAACAACAACAACAAAATAATAAATAAATAAATATCTTCCCTTCAAAATGGGGAATTCTGTATCAAGACAGAGAAAACGTCAGATCCGTTCTCTTAAAACTCTGCTCAGATCCAGAGGACTTAAAATTTCAAAAGAGAAAAGCTTAAAATTTTGAAATGAAGTACATGGGTTTGCACCCTGGATCTTATCAGCAGACATATCTGATCCAGAGGTGTGGAACTTTCTTTCACATTTAGCATATAAGAAAGAAAGCCAAGAAAAGCATAATTTTCCTCTCTCCTTCTTCCCAATAATGACAGCGATACAGCAGTGTTTAAAAAACCCACCTAAAATTGAGAAAAATTTACAAATGCCAGAGAGTAATAAAAAGGAGGGTTTAGATGACAAAAAAGACCCTAAAAATTGCCCAGTAGCAGATTCAATAAGCCAAAATACTAAAGCCGAAATTTCAAAAGCTTCCAAAGATTCT
>NW_008334929.1:2856325-2857459 GCF_000622305.1 Nannospalax galili | reverse complement strand
CAAATTCAAAAATAAAACCTGACCAAGCCAAACGAAATCCACCCATCAGTAAAATTGATCCTCACCCCTCTCTTGCTGATTCAACAAGCGCAGATACTAATGCCCAAATTTCAAAAGCTTCCAAAGATTCTCAGGTAAAACCTCCTCCCCCTCCACCTCAACTGCCTCCTGTGGAGACATGCCTTACAGTTACAGAGCAGCTGTGTAACTTTAGAGATGGTGAAAGCTGCCAGACTCAAAATTTCCATCCTCAGAGATCTCAGGACCCTCAAAACCCACCAGTAGAGGCTTTTCCTGTTAATTTGCAAATAACCAGACAATGCCCCCTTGCATGGTATCCACTTCCAGCCACAGAGCTTAAAGAACTGCGCCAAGCTGTGCGGGAAGATGGCTCTTGGAAGACCTCAATGTAATTCTTAATAGTGTGTCTAAAGAGAAATGCCTTAAAATAGATGATCAGATGAGGTCCCTAAAACAACAGGACCCCCAATTCTAAGGGCCACTGTTGATTACCATACTCTCTGCCTTGATTGGACCCACACAGAGCCAGTCTGGGTGGAACAGTGGACCTCAACCAGGGCAGGATCCACCACCTGGATTTATAAATTGGAATTATGATCAGACTTTTGGCCAGGGTAATTTCTCCACAGGAATTCAGCAAGCTGCAATTCCAGCTGGTTGTATAGAGCAGATTCGCTTATGTGCCCTGCAAGCCTGGGACCGCTTAACACCATTGTCCCATGGGCCTGGAGAGACTTCTGCCTTAAGCTTTCTAAAGCGGAAGCCAACTGAGGCTCTTCCAGACTTTATACTAAGAGTGCAAGCAAGTTTAGATAGAAAAATAACAGATCCTGCAGCCAAAGCAATGCTTTTAAACAGCCTTGCCTGGGAAGGAATGACCCCTGAGCACAGACAACCATGCCAGGGACTAAAGAATGAGCATTATGACAAGTGGATTGTAGCCACCCATGACATTGGGACTGCCACGTACCAGGCTTCCTCCCTTGCCCAAGCCCTTGCAGTTGCAACTCAGTCCAACTCAAAATACTTTAAATGTGGAGAAACTGGACACTGGATAAAAAATTGCCACCCAAATAACTCAGCTGCCACTCGACTCCCTAAAACCCTCTGCCC
>NW_008334929.1:2831307-2852061 GCF_000622305.1 Nannospalax galili | reverse complement strand
TATTGTTGAAACCAATGTTAACACTCTCAAAACTTTGTAATCTATTTGGCTAAGCAATCCCTTGGCTCCTATCCCTTATTGCCCTCTGATGATAGTGTGTATTGTGCTTCCTCACTGTTTTTTAAGATTTCTCTGCTGACAGTTACTGCCATTTGCTAAAAATCACTACAGGAAACAGGTCATGGTCAGTTATCAAACTTTGGATTCTCCCGAGATGAAACGGGTTGACCTTTAGGGCTGGCATGGCACTTCTTCATATTTTAAATCAAAGAGAGGGAGATGTTGGAGACCTCTGTTATGAAAAGTAGAAGCCCCTTCACGACCGGACATCTCATGCAGCTCGGGATCATGTGCTGCGGGCTCCGTTCATAAGCAGGGTGTCTTCCTGGCATCTTTCCTGTCTCTCCTTTTGAAGTGTCCGCTACAAATGCCATAACATAAACATGGCCTTTGGCTCTGAAAGGTACCATGCCTTCCTGTAATTTCTCCAGGCAGACAACAGTCTAGCAGTGTGGCAGAAATCCACTTCCATATGTAAATAGAATGCCTCACAAAGCATCTAACAGCCAAAGCTTTTACCACTACCCCCATGGTATAAATGCCTTAGTCTTCTCTTAATAGTCAGAGAATTGGGCTGCAGAGAATTGGGTCGCAGAAAGCTGGGACACAGAGAGCTGGGTCTCAGAGAATAAAGCTGTAACACAGACTAAGCCAAGTCTTGAGTCTTGTGTCACTACCGGCAGCCCAATCTCTCCAGGGGGCAGCACTCCCTCGTTACCGACTCGTGGACATCCTAGCTTTCGCTGTCTCCGTAGTTCTCCCAAGGGGGTAACACAGACTAAGCCAAGTCTTGAGTCCTGTGCCTTAATACCTGAGGCCCAATCTCTCCGGGGGGCAGCACTCCCTCATGACCGACTCATGGACATTCTAGCTTTCGCTGTCTCCGTACTTCGCCCGTGGGGTTCAATGGCCAGTGGACCTCGCATCCTGAGGAAAAGTACACGGGTGGAATAGGGACAGGATTCGGCAGGACAACGCTTCTGCAGCAGAGAAGCTCCAGAGACACAGGACCCGAGCCGCCGGGAAAAGCCTGCAGGGCACCCGCTGCCTCAGCCAGAGATGCCTGTGGCTAGACCAACCAGCGACTAGCCAGGTGCGGCGGGAGAGTGCCATTCTGGGAATGCACCTAGAGAGAGCGCGCACGCCCCATATGTGGTTGTCCAGCAAGGCCTACACCTAGAAGCTTAGGTCGGGGAGTGGCAGGAGAGTGCCCAGAATGACCTAAGAAACACCAGTGTGATTTTTTCTGGCAATGAGAGGTGTGTATCTCTGAGGGCCTGATACCTAGGCACAGTATATATGGTAGGTGGTAGGGGTCCAGCAGACCCTGATGCATAGTAATACATATGGGGCACTGGTGGTGTGTGTTTGGGGGGGGTTATCAACCAGGGCCTGATAACCAGCAATGTGTGTGGTTGTAGCAGGGGCGTTAAGAGGTGTGCTGCAAGGTCTCATACCTAGCAGTGACTGTGAGCCTAGGATCAGCAGGCCAGATACCAAACAGTTGTTTTGGGGTTTGCAGCTGTGATTGTGCCAATTTGGTTAGGTACCCAGAAGAGGTCCAGACCAAGCAGGACACTGGGAGGCAGGGGAGTTGGTTTCTAGTGGGATGAGGGATGCCCAACACATAGAAATGTCTAGGTATCAAGCCCTGCTAATCCATAGCCCCCACCTACACTGCTAGGTATCCAGCCTTGCTAAATATCCCAAACCCAGAGCCAATGCTCCACGTGTACTGCTTGGTTTCAGGCCCCCCTGTTACCCACCTTGATTCAAATTCACGTCTAGCCCCTCTTACATCCCATATGCATAAAACAGGTATCAGGTACTATAGTACATACTCACAACATGGTCCCATGTACACTACTAAGAATCAGGTCCTGCTAGATACCACCCTGCAGCCTTACATACACTTCCATGTGTCAGGTCCTTCTTGACCCCTCCCCTTCTCCACTTACTGTTATAGGTATCAGGCCCTGTTGGACAAGGCCTCTCAGTGTTACCCAAATTCACTCCTGTTTTTCAAGTCAGGCTGTACGAAAGCCTGTCCTCCCATCGAAACTTGTAGGTAACAAGCCCTTCTGGAAACCCATCGCCATCATTTCACTGAGGGACACCCTGTCTCTGGGTAACCACCTCACACTGCTAGGTTTTGGGTCCTGCAAATTAGACCCCACCTTGGCTCTACCACATATACAGTGCCAGGAACAGAGGCAATTGATGACATCTAGCAGGGCTTGATACCTAGCACTGTATGTGGCATGGTGGCCCTGGAGATGTGTCGTGTCCAGAAGGGCCTGATACCTTGCACTCTGAGGGAGAGGGGGAGGAAGTGGTCCAGCAGGGCCTGATCTCTAGCTATGTATGTGGATACCACCACAATGTGCCATCCTGAACCCACTAGGTACTATCATGACTATACCACTAGGTGTCAGGCCGTTAGACACTCTGCACAACATGCTGCTCCCTGCAAACAACTAGGTATGAGCTGCTGCTCTATACTACTTCTATCAGTGTTCATATTCACTGCTAAATGTTAGACTGTGTTGGACTGCCTCTGCCTGACCCGCTGTCCTACATACATTGGTATCAGGTCTTGCTGGACACTCCACTGCTGCTGTCCCATATATGTGTGTGTGTGTGTGTGTGTGTGCGTGCCATGTCATACATGTATAAGAAGTCAGGGGACCACTTGCAAGAGTCAGGTCTCTCCTACTATGTGGGTACCAGGATTGAACTCAGGTCACAGGCTTCGTAGCAAGCACCTTTACCTGCTGAGCTTTCTTGCCAGACCCTAGAAGTTCGTATGTGGAGGGTAACGGGGTGTGTCCAGTAAGGACTGACAAATAGCAGTGTATATTGGGTAGTAGAAGGTAGTTGGGGTGTCCAGAAGGGATAACCCTTCATCCCTGGCGAAGCCCCACATACACTTTTAAAATCATTCCTGCAGGATATACCCCTCACCCACATCATATATTTTGTACCAGGCCCTGCTGCACACCACCCTACTGTGCAATACAAACTTAAAATTCAATACTGGGGTTGGGGACATGGCTCAAATGGCAAAGTGCCTGCTGCACATGCATAGGGGCCTGACTCTGGATCCCTTGGCTCCACATAAAAGAGCATTGCATGGTTATGTGGACTGGTAACCCCAGCACTGGGGGTGGGAGTAGAAGAGGCAGTGGAGACACCAGGCAGATCCCTGAAGCTCACTGGCTAGCCAGCCTAACTGAACTGAGGTTCAGTGAGAGACGCTGTCTCAAAAGATAAAGGTGGAAAACAGCCAAAGAAAGACACCCAACGTTTATCTCTGGCCTCCACATGCAAGTGAACACATACACCTGCATGAAAATATGCACACACCTTATACAGTGCAGGAAAGAAATTCTTGAGGAAGTTTTAAAAAGGTCTAAGATGTAGTGTTTGGCGCCCCCTGGTGGTCGCTGCACCCTTGCGGTCCGTCCCCAGGGTGCACCCCTCGGGGTCCATCGCGGTCACTCACGTTTGTCGTCTGCGCCCCTCACGGTTTTCACAGTCCCTCCCGGTCACTCTCAGTCGGCAGCTGTGCCTCTCAGGATCCCTCGCCGTCAGCCGGTGCACCCCTCCCGGTTCCTCCGAGGTCCCTCGCAGTCGTCGGCTGCACCCCACAGGCTGCCTCGCAGTCCCTGGCTGCACTTCTCACGGTCCTTCGCTTTCGGCGGGTCCGCTACTGCGCCCCTGGCGGTCCCTCGAGGTCCCTCGCGGTAGGCGCCTGTGCCTCTCCCGATCCATCGCGGTCACTCAGGTTTCTCATCTGCCTGCCCCTGGCGGTCTTACACGGTCCCTCCTCGTCCCTCGCAGTCAGCGGCTGAGCCATCCGGGTCCATCATGTACAGCACAGTCGGCGGCTGCGCACCTCAGGGTCCCTCGCGGTTCCCGCCTGCACCTCTCGCTGTCCCTGTCCCTCGCGTTCCTTCGAAGTCCCGCGCGATCTGCCCCTGTGCCATTCGCTGTGCCTCACGATCCCTCCTGGTCAGCTGCAGCGCCCCTCGAGGTCCCTCGCAAGTAGGCGGTGGTGCCCCTTGTGGATGTCCCTCAAAGGGTTGGTGGCTGCACCCTGGCTCCCCACGACCCGCCCCCACCTCCGCCCCGCCTCCCCCCACCCTCGCGACGTGGAGGCTGCGCCCCCTGGCAGCTGGGCAGCCCCACCCCCTCGTGGTAGGCAGAGGAATTAACCAATCGTTCATGTGATCATGTCTTAAAAGCTGAGCAACTTCAGAAACTTTTTTACCTGTTTGAGTCAACCAAGGATCCTTTAAGTACTGAAAAAGCATTGGTCACTGTGGGTAACAGTGCACCCTTTTCAGCTAACCAAGCCGCTATTCGTGAATTGGGTGGTATTCCAATTGTCGGAAACAAAATCAACTATCTAAACCAAAGTATTAAAGAGAAAGCTTTAAATGCACCAAATAACCTGAGTGTGAATGTTGAAATTCCAATCAAGATAAAGATACACATCCATCAAACCTGTGACGATGTCTTCTCTGATCCTCTGAACTCTGCTGTGCAGCTGACTGGACTGAGGTTGTTAACAAACAGGCCTGTCCAATGACCACCGGCACATGCTGGACAGCTCCATCAAGGACCTTATGCAATATAAGTATATAAATAAAATATGGATAAGTACACATCCTATGATTGCTGTATTGCTTGAATAACACTTTTACTGCAGCTGGATTTTTGTGCCTAGCTTAAAAAAAGGGAAAAGAAAACAAACAAACAAAACTTTTAAATTACTTGAGTTACAAGATGTGCAGTTGACAGTCAGAAGCATATACCTGGAATAAAACACCTACCTGTTAAGTTATAGATGTAGTGTGTGTGCAGAAAACTACATATTTAAACGTACTGGAACTGTGAGTCAAATTGTGTTCTGCTTCTCAGGAATTTATACTCGTCTGAAACAGTTTCCCAAATTTCAAAGCTCTTCTGATGTAATAGAATAGACAAAGCGAGGAGAGTATTGTTGATTTCTCATAACTGGCCTTGATGTGCTATCAAAGAGTGTTTAATGGTTTGTGTTACATGTTGACATCCGTATTGACCAAAGTTTTCAGTTGTGCTACATCCTGTGCTCAGAAGCAAATGCTACTGAAATTGTTGCATTAGTGCTGGGCATACCCTCGGTAATGGTAAACTCTGGATATCCTAACAGAAAGATATTTTGATCTATTTTCCTATGGAATTGTTTCTATTATTCTCTTTTCATTTCTATTTTAGTAGTGTTTCCTTTCTCTTTCATCTAATTTTTATATGCTGCTAAGTATATTTTAAATACACTGTCTTTGCACACATTGGTAGCTATGAGGACCATTTTTGTTTGTAGTGGGAAACCCTGTAAATAGGTAGATTGTAAAGAGAGACTATCTTGCATTGTGTCTGTATGAATTTCTAAACGCTGTCGATTGGATTTTGTGAAAGGATGTATAATTTTTCTGTTCAGAATATTAATTTGTAAATTCTGGAAATTTAATTTTATGTAGATGATACAGTCTTTGAAAATATTATCTTATGTTTGTTTTTGTTTTTTTTTTGCCCTGCACATATTTGTTTGTAAATGAAATTTTAGCTAGTGCTTAAATAAACATGTTGCTATGAGTTATTTGTATTCTATGACTCTTTCTAATTATAAGAAAATTTCCAGTGTTGGTAAAACTTTGTGGGTGGTATAAGAAAAGACTTTGTGATCTAGCAGTTCCTTTCTTTGCTTAGCAGACATGAAATAATCTTGAAAAGTTCCAAGCTATAGCTTCATCTTAATGAATCATGGAAACTCTACTTAAACACATTAAATGAATTGATATAATTTCGGGATTTAAACAGAGATAATAAAACAAAATATAATTCTAATAAAATGTTAATACAGTGATGGCCTTGCTTCCCTGCAGAGGGGGAGTGGACAATACCTGGTCTGCATCATAGCTGCTGGGCTGAGCAGGGGGCCTGGCTGCAGACAGGCTTCAGGGTCCTAGCCTGGTGCTAGGTCTTGTACTTAGGTCCTAAATATCTGTTTGCTTTATGTTAAACTGTATATTTATTTCTCTGTCTTCCTTTATGCATGCATACAAAGTTTTGTTAGAATTTTTTTAATTTAAGGAAGATATTTCTTATAAAGTTGAAACTTGGCTACTTTATAATTTTGCCTCCTTAAAGGAACCTGTGAGAGGCCCACGGCTATTTCAGATCTCTTGGAGTGCTGCTTTTGCAAAAAGTCCTGCAAGGACTATTGCTCATTGTTTGAGAATTTATTTGGTAGGATGTTTATTGAGTGATAAGTGGGCTAGATATTGGAGGCTAGAGAATGCAGAACAAGGTGTCCTTGGCCTTCGAGTGGAGAGAGAACAGCAGCAGCACTTGTCTAGCAGCTTGGTGGGTGCTTACGTGAGGAAAGGCCAGGCTGCCTTATGGCTGCGGTGCAATAGACCCCAATTCTAGGCCCCGAAATTCTGTGTCTGCTTGTGCAAAACGCAAAGTCCAGCTTCTACTTTACCTTTGAAGGTGCTGGAGGCTCACCTATAGATAATGTGGATCTGATCAGTTCAAAATGATATGAAAAAGAGGTGGTCTTCATTAAGAATTTACATTTTGAGGATGATGAAGATGGCTCAGTAGGTATTGGTACTTGCTACCAAGCCTGATGAGGTGAGTTCAGTTCCCAGAATTCACATGGAAGGAGAAAAAGGACTCACTGAAGCTGCCTTCTGACCACCATGTGTGCAATGGGACACACACACAAATAAATGTAGAAAACCCATTTTTAAAAAGAACTTACTTTTTCCCATCTAGAAAGGTTAAAATACTTCTTTAAGGATTGAAACAGGAGCGCGAGAAGTCGCTCAGTGTTTAAAAGCACTGGCTGTTCTTGCAGAGGACCCAAGTTCAGTTCCCAGCACCACCTATATGGCAGCTAACAACCGCCTGTAACTACAGTTCCAGGGGATCTGACACCCTCTTCTGCCTCTGTTGGCATTGCATGACCTGGGTACACTTACATGCATACAAACATACAAACATACATACATATATACAAAACACTCATACACATGAAATTAAATGGCACACGCCTTTAATCCCAGCACTTGGGAGGCAGAGGCAGGAGGATCTTTGTGAGTTCGAGGCCAGTCTGGTCTACATAGTGAGTTCCAGGACAGCTGGGGCTACAGGGAGACCCTGTCTCAAAAAGACAAAAATAAATAAATAAAAATAAAATATTAAAGAGTTGAACAGTGCTTTTAAGCAAAATGAGATGATTCTTGTGTATTACATTTGCTAGATCCTGGCGTCCACACAGAATGGCCTCTTCTGAGGGGGCAAGCACTCTTTCAAATCCAAATCATGCATTTTAGCTAGAGTAGTGAAAAACTGTAGCATATTAATTCAGCTGTTAACAGACTCATATGTCCACAGTTACTTACTTCCCAGCTGATATGGAGACTTTTGTAACAATTTGAATTAAAATCATCTAGTTTGTTACTTTTCCTAGGCATTTCCTACACCTTAATCTCAAAAATTATTTCAAATTCTATTTTCATCCTCTGAATAGGTTATTTTCTTGCTCTGGTTTTAGGAATTTGACTTGCTTGTCTGCTTTGCAAATGTAGATAATTGAGATCTGCATTTATAAATTATGGTAATAGAGTCTGTGTATTAGTATGTATGCACCATCTTGATGGGAAAATAAGAAATACTTATGCTTCTAGTGTCTGCTGATGAGGTGCTCAGTTCATTAAAAGCCCTCACAGCTGCAATCCGTCTTTCTGTTTTGTTTTCTTTGGAGGAGGATAGTAATTATAATTGTTAATATTTATTGAGTATTTACTGTCTCCTTTGGTGCGGCATCCCCTAGCGTAGGTGAAAATCCATGAAGCATCCAATGTCAGGCATTTTTAATTGTGGAAAAAGTAGTGTGCCTCCTAGAGTTGATGGAGTGCAGTGTACATATCACCTGGGGGACCTACCTGGCAGACAGAAATAGGAACCAAGGTCACTGCATCTCATATGGTAGATAGTATGACTGTTCAGAGACTTCATTTTTGTATAATAGAGTGAAGAAAAGCAAAGCTCGTGTTTCTCAGGCTTTCCCTTAGCCATGTCCCACATTAAGCTGTTGTCACCCAGCATGTGTACCCAGCAGGCGGACTGAGGAGGAGTCGTTCCACAGAGGTTGAGGTACCATGTGGGTTGTGGCCACAATTATAGGTCCCAGGGCTCACTGTTGGTAAGGAATTGAGAGATGGATATGGAATGTGTTTGTTGATGCCCATCTGGCATGGAAGTTTGAAGTCCACAGTGGGCTGGTGGCTTCCCACTTCCTGCATTTTTGCTTGTGAATACTGAGCCTCCAGCCCTCACACCTGCCAGCACTCATTCCTCTGTATTAAATTCTTTCTGCTTAAACCAATTACAGTAGTTTCTGTGTTTGAAATTGAATTTAAGAAGACACTCTTTGTATGTGAATTATGGTTTAAGATATACCTTCCACTTACTTTTCCTAGATGCTAATTCAGTTCTTAAAAATAGCCATCCTTGGTTTTCATAAATCTGTATAGTTGCTTTTTACTTGAGTGGGATGTCTCAGTTTCCAGAATGCTAGGAATAAAATCTGAGGTCCAAGGATCCCACCTGTGCCTCTCAGAGAACATAGGGACAAAGTGAAAGTTACTTGCAGGGCTGCTTTTACTTTCTCAAAAGGATTGCATCATTCAGATCATGCAGGCTGCCACAAGCTGGAAGTTTGATAAGGTTTGCAGGATATTGTGTCTTTTCCCCATTGGGAGGGGTTCGAACGCAAGGTCTTTTGTGGTTAGCTAGTTTTAAAACAATCAGTGCTAAGGAAAGGGTTGACCAGAAAGGGAAAGGCTCTGCTGCTCCAGGCTATCAGGAAGCAGGACTTTGCATAAACTAAAGTTCTACAGGGTAGAGGGTTTAGGGATTAAAGACGTGCTTTGTGCCAGGTACACAAACTGGACCTTGTATGCTCAGCACAACCAGACATGCAGAGCATCCATCTTCAGGGCTGCCCAGCACTCTATAACCCAGAAAGACATCATTTACTCTAGATATTGTAAATGTGTGCCTTTGTAAACAAAGCCAGTAGTAAATAGAAAAATTTGGACAAGACACCTATCAGTAGTTTCTCTAGAGCTAATAACTGGTTATCTGAGAGTATAATAGACATTTCTGATGAGAATTTTTGCCTGGCTGAGGTTTCTTTATGTTGTCTTTAGGGTCAGGTGGGTGGAGAGGCCACCTCTGTTCAGACACTCAGCTCACGGGTCATGGTGAACTTGAGAGCAGCTGATCTGCTTGCTTCCTCCTCCTGCACCTGGTTTTGGGGGTGCCAAGGAAGCTGAGCTTAAAGGACCACAGATACTTGCCAGTCTTGTGGGTTACTTGGCATCTATGAACAACTTTGTGCTGAGGCAATTTCCACCTTATGGATTGCACCTCTAACTCTTGATACAGAAAACAGACCTTTGAGTTTTAATTCAGTGATGAAAATGTTGGCACTAAAGGAACCTATTTGATGAGGGTGGTGGATGCCAAGGCCATTTCCTGTTGAAGTGTTGGACAAAATTTAGGATTTAGTGTCTGTGGATCAAGTTGTGGGGTCTTTTCTAGTGGATAAAAGCTATCACTGTGAGGTAGGATTTTGGACATTGACACTGTCTAACCAACAGTGTCCAAACCTCATTCTCTGGAGATTTGGGAACTTTATACTTTCTATATATATTAGCTCCCTAATAACTTCCAGCAAATTCCTTTTCTGGTTGAACTAGTGGTCAGTTGATGTTATTTGTAGCTAAGACAAATGGTAAAGAGTACTGGAAGCAGTTTCCACTCCCTGTAAGTGATGTGATTGTCATCAAAAGAGAATTGGCAGCTAGAGATGATTTTCCTATGCCTGGCATTGACTTTTAGACATTTCCTGGGGTAATGTAGCCTTATCTGGTTCACAGTCCTATGAAACAACCATTCTGTGAGAGAAAAGTTTCCAGATGCCTGAGTTTCCTGGCCTTCTGTGATAAAGATGTTCCCGAGTCCAGGTTACTGTGTCCTTCCCCAAATGACCAGCTATGCAAACTGAGAATAATCGCCCCTGTTATCTCTTACTTTAACTCTTTTTATGTAGGATTGTTGCTTATTTGTGCATTTGCTATTTATATCAGGTTTATAAATAAATGAGAAAGAGTTGGGGATTTTTGTTTTTGTTTTTGTTGATGGGCTTTTAAAAAATCTTTTTGAGGCAGGTTCCCCACTCTGTAGCCCAGACCTGCTTCAAATTTATGGTCCTCCTTCCTTCTCTGCCTCCCAAGCAGTGTGCTCACAGGCATGCATCACTACAGGTTTGAGCCTGTTCTTTTCTATGCCAAGTAGATCAAAGGTATAAATAGATGTCCTTGTGAGACCAACGTCTCTGAGTTGAGGAACATGTTTTCTGGGCTAGGAGCACTGATTACCTGGTCTGATGGTTCCTCCATGGGCTGGCTGTAGTGTGTAGCTGCGAAATGGCCTACTGCCCCCATCTCTGTGTGAGAATCATTTGATTCCTACTCAGGCAGAAGGCTGAAAAATATACAAAGTTTTGAAATTGTGGTTTGCATTTTATAGGGAGTAGCAGGCATGTGAAAACTGTCTTGTCTCCTTATTGTTCTTTAATTTCTTATCATAATAAAGTATACTGTAATGTAGAAAGGCGAGGCAGCTCCTCAGATACCTGCATACATCGTATGATCTGAAACTCCATGAGTTCATTCTGTCTTCACAGTTCATGCAGCCCTGGGACAGGTGAGGACTAGTTAGGATTAGCCTACACCAGTGCTTCTTGATTTGACTGTATTAACTCCCACAACACACACACACACACACACACACACACACACACACACGCATGCACGCACGCACGCATGCACGTACACACACATGCACCCGCGCGTCTTGTTAAAGCACAGGTTGCTTGGTTTCATTCCAGAGTTTGATTCACAAGACTCTATTTCTAGCCACTGAATTCCCAAGTAACAAACACAGCTGCTACCAGGAAGACCCTAAGCTTTGAGGACCACTGCTCTGAGCTGATTCTGATCGGCATATATATATAGGGGTTAAGGAAGAGCTGTGTAAACCCACTGACACACATTTTCCTCACATTGGCTATTGGTCCAGATGTGGACTTTGGGCCTCCTTCTTACTTCTGCCTGAGGGTGTTGTTATCCTTTGACAGGGAGAACTCAGAAGCACACTTCTGCTAGACTCCTGTAGCATGCAGCTCCCACTGCTCCTGGAAGCCACACTCAGCTTTTGAACAGTTGCAGTGATGTGGACTTGAGACCAGCCTGATGCTACACTTGCCAGAGCTTGGAGTTCACCATGTGAGATGGTGAACGCTCTTAGGTGTGGCCTGGAGTTTCTTCTCCAGTCCTTTAAGGTACTCTAATTGGCTCAGTGTTACCCAAGAGATGTGGGCCAACAGGAGCCATTTAATAAGAAACAGTTCTAAAGTCTTTGAGGAGTGGTACCAACAGCCACTTTCTTGAAAGTATTTTGCCTGAAAGTCTTGGATTGAGTTTTGATTACCTTTATTTTAGCTAAATGGAAAACTGAAGGCTGTTTTCCCTCTCTCTTAGAGAAGATGCTTGGATTTTACCTTGGAACAGATGGTGGTAATGAGAAATAAAAACAGGAAAGAAAAGAAGAATGAGAATTCCAGACCGTGTGATGAATGCTGGATCAGGGGCTAGGTGCCGTAAAGCTGTGTGATGTCTTAAAGGAGTCTGAACTTTGGTTCCCCTGGGGAAGCTGAGAAAGGACTAAAGACAGGGACAGGTTATCCTGGTGGCACAGGAGGAAAGGGGGCAGATCCTGTATACAGCAAAATTCATCAGAGGCTGTTGGAATGATCTAGAATGTTTCATGGACATGGATAGGTGCCAAACTTGTAAGTGGCCAGAAAGTTCATGGGTTGGAGAGAGAAAGGATTCTAAAGGGCCTTTGGTATTTGGGAGTATGTAGGTGATGGAGGGTTCTGTGGATCTGTCTTATTTTAATTTGATGCATGTAGTAAATTCTGGAAGCCATCCTTGACACCTCCATCATGTGCCAGACCTTGTACTATGTCTTTTGGCCTTTCCCAAACTTTGCTGCTGCTCCATGCCACTAACTCTTGGCTCTGGCCATCTGTGGTTGTATTACTTATTTTTCTGTTGCTGTGATAGAATTCCCTCATGAAAAGCAATTTACTGGAGAAAATGGTTTGTTTTGGTTTACAATTCCGAAGGGGATGTACATCATGGCAAGGAAGGTATCCTAGTTTGCTTTCTATTGCCGTGACAAAAACACTGACCAAAACCAACTTGGGGAGGAAAGAGTTCCTTTCATCTTATCCTTCAAATGACAGTTTATCATTGAAGGAAGCCAAGACGAAAACTTCAGCAGGGCAAGAACCCGGAGGCAGGAGCTGAAGCAGACACTTAGAGGAATGCTGCTTACGAGCTTGCTTTCTTAGACAACCTGCCCAGGTGGCACTTCCCACGACGGGCTGGGAGGGCCCACATCAACCAGCAATGAAGAAAATGCCTCACAGACATGGCCACAGGTTAGTCCAATGAAGGAAATGCCTCAGTTGAGGTGCCCCCTTCCCAGATATGTCAGGTTGACAACTGAAGCTGTCCAGCACAGAAGACATGGTACCAGGAACGTGAGGCTGGCTTGTTGGTCAAGAAGCAGAGTGATCACATTCCGTCATGCACATAGGAAACACAGAGAGGGGACAGGAAGTGAGGCCAGGCTATTGAACCCCAAAGCCTGCCCCTAATTATGTATGTCCTCCAGCAAGGCTCTTCCTCCTAAAGGTTCCATAACCTTCCTAAACAGTTCCACCACTGTATATAACCTGTTCAAACACATGAGTCTGTGGGGGATACTACTTATTCAAAGTGCTCCTTGGCATCCTCTCCTTGGGTCAAACTTCTCCAGCGTGGTATTGTCCAAGTAAAAAGGTTGTCCGAGCACCTTCTGCTTAGAATAATGAGGGATTTCTATGATTCTCTGAGCAAAGTGCATCTGTCCACACTTCTGTCCAGCTCTTAGAATTCTTATACTTTAAATCTCAGATCTTATTTCAACCATGACCCCCTTAAGGATGTAATGACTCCCAAATACCAGCCAAATTCTGATACAACAAAGAACTGGGTCCCTCCTTCACATCACAGGGCTTTTGTGTTAGGTACTGGGCTATTTGAGTTCAATGCCTTCCCCATTTGGCGTCCAGCTTTTTTTTTTTTTTTTTTTTTTTTGGTGTTTTTTGAGACAGGGTCTCCCTTGTAGCCCCAGTTGGCCTGGAATTCACTATGTAGACCAGGCTGGCCTCGAACTCACAGAGATCTGCCTGCCTCTGCCTCCCAAGTGCTGGGATTAAAGGTGTGCACCAACACACCCGGCGGTGTCCAGCTTCTTAATAGCGGGCTGATTTAGTTTACCACTTGTCCCCTGCAGTCAGTAGTGTCTGATAAGCAGCAGGAAGTCAATAAATATTTGTTGGAAAAAGGATGGCATTGTTTTAGGGGTAAGATCTTGAGTTTTCTCCTGGAAATTGAGCATGAGCTACTTGCAGGGAGATTACCATGTAGCCAGTTTACAAGAGGGATGGTTCAAAACAGCAAAACTGAAGTTGGGGGGCACTGCTTGATTATTTGAAATTGGGCTTTATAGCTTTGTTCACAGGTAATATTCCCCATGTTTACTAACCTGAACAGCAAGATTTCCCTTAACTGAAATAATGAAAATGGTAAGCTTAATTGAATATTCTACAAATAGACATACATTATAATAAGTAAGTTGGCAGGGGACTTCATACTTCTACAACTGAAAGGAAAAGTGTAAATATTGGAATACTATCACTAAAATGTTTAGGAATGTGATCAGGAGAGAATTGTGGTTCAAAAGAATTGCACAAACGATTGTTAAATGCGATAAGCCAAACAGTACAGGATAGAAGAGACAATATCACCCTCCATGTTAGAAGTGACTAAAAAATAATTGGACCAGATGCAAATGAATTAATTTATTTGATTCAATGAAGTTATTGAATGACTTGTCAAATACTAATAGCGTGATTACCACAAGAGAGACATCTTGACCAAGGTGCTTCTCCACTTCTGTGTACAAGACTCATTTTAAAATTTTGCTCTTTTTTTTTTTTTTTTTTTTTTTTTGAGACAGGGTCTCCCAGTGGCCTGGAACGTGCTATATAGGACAAGCTGACCTCCATCTCACAGAGATCCACCTGCATCTGCCTCCCAAGTTCTGGGATTAAAAGTGTGTGCTACCACGCCTGGCAAGACTCTTTAAACAAACAAACAAACAAACAAACAAACAAACAAACAAACAAGGTAATAGTGACTGGTGACAGTATACAAAGGATGAAGTATGATATATTTTGCAATTAATTTTCACAATTAAAGGGAAACTAGCAATGTGTAAAGACCTAAGACAAGCTCACTGTCTCCTGCTTAAGTGTTTGGCAGAACTCACCAGTGAGCTCATTCAAACCTGGTACTTTTTGGTTTGGATGGTTATTATATATTTAGTTTTTCTGACTGCCTTTTTCTTGCAAGAGTCTTGGTGGATCGTGTCTTTCAAGGCTCAGCCACACCTGCTGACCTCTGGCTCCTGAACTCAGCGGACAGTTGTGAGCAGCAAAGCAACCTCAGATGATCCCATCACAGAGATGAATTCTTGGAGGTTCAGGATTGGGAATGTTTCTGTGGAATGTTCTCTCAGAAACTAACTTGGACAAAGGGGAGAGGAACCAACCTTCCTTCCTTCCTTCCTTCCTTCCTTCCTTCCTTCCTTCCTTCCTTCCCTCCCTCCTTCCTTCCATCCCTCTCTTCTTTCCTTCCCTACCATCTATCTACCATCTATCTATCTATCTATCTATCTATCTATCTATCTATCTATCTATCTATCTATCTATCTATCTATCTATCTATCTATCTATCTATCTATCTATCTATCTATCTATCTATCTATCTATCTATCTATCTATCTATCTATCTATCTATCTATCTATCTATCTAATCTATCTAATCTATCATTCATCTATCAATCATCTATCATCTATCACCTATATCTATTATCTTTACCATCTATCAATCATCTATCTATCTATCTATCTATTTATCTATCTATCATCTATCTATCTGTCTATATCTATCTATCATCTTTATCATCATTCATCTATCAATCATCTATCATCTGTCTATCATCTTTACTGTCTATCAATCATCTACTTTACCATCTATCAATCATCTATCTATCTATCTATCTATTTATCTATCTATCATCTATCTATCTGTCTATATCTATCTATCATCTTTATCATCTATCATTCATCTGTCAATCATCTATCATCTGTCTATCATCTTTACCGTCTATCAGCTCTCAATCTGTTTTTATCTATCTGTTATTCAATTGATCTATCTATCTATCTATCTATCTATCTATCATCTATCTATATCTATCATCTTTACCATCTATCAATCATATATCTAGCATCTATCTATCTATCATCTATCTATCATCTATCTATTATCTTTATCATCTATCATTTATCTATCAATCATCTATCATCTGTCTATCATCTTTACCATCTATCAATCCTCTATCATCTATCAATCAATCTATCTATCTATCTATCTATCTATCTATCTATCTATCTATCTATCTATCTATCTATCTATCTAATCTAATCTATCATCTTTATCATCTATCATTCATCTATCAATCATCTATCATCTGTCTATCATCTATATCTATCATCTTTACCACTTATCAATCATCTATCTATCATCTACCTATCTATCATCTATCTATCTATATCTATCATCTATCATTCATCTATCAATCATCTATCATCTATCATCTTTACCATCTATCATCTATTGTTATCTATCATTTATCATCTATCTATCTATCTATCTATCTATCTATCTATCTATCTATCTATCTTCTATCAATCATCTATATCTATTGCCTATCATCTATACCTTTCAATCACCTATCTAGCTTTCTCTCTTTTTATTTGCACACTAATGGTTCATTTCTATTTATCCATTCACTCAGTAGTAACTAGTTCTAGATATAAAAGTGACTTAGGCATAGTTTTCTTGTCCCACTGACAGCATTGGGGGAGCACACACAAACAACAGCAGGTGCTGCAGTCAATTCCACCTGTGGGGAGGAATGTAGAGAAAGTGCTTTATTAAGGACAGCACTGCTGAATCAGCTGTGCCACACTTTGTGCTGTTTCATATTTGCACAACAGTGGTTTTCAGACTGTGCCTTGCCCTGAGAGACCTCATTTTGCAAGCAGCTTTGACTATTTTGAGGCTTGAGGATGGCTGTGCATCTCTGGACATGTAAGCAACACTATCTATCCGGCGCCATCCAAGAGACATAGAGTGCTAAATAACTTATTCCTAAGAGTAGAAAGGGCTCCTATCAAGGGAAATAGAACTGCTCCACAAATTGCTGCCAATAAAACCACTGGACCTTGTGAATTTATTGTTATTCTATGAATTCCAACATCAATGCAGAACACAAATATTTTCATCTATGTTTCTGATGTAGTGCATTCATGACAGGAACCTTCGGCATCTTCAAACACAAAAATGTTTGTCCTGAAGGAAGGGGTGGGGTGGGGACAGGGGAGGCATTGCTTTGATTATAGGCCAAGAGACTTGAAACTGGCGTGTTTGGTGGGACTGTAGGATGTCGGTAATGACTGAAGTACAGCTTTTCTACCTAGTGCTGAGGAACAAGTTCTGTCCTTTGCCTAATTGAGACCCACCAATATCTACTTGGTACCTAGGAAGATTACGTTGAAAATAAAGGCTTTGGTTCCCATAACACAATCTTCTCTGTATAGTCATGGGGGATTTTTTCCAAGACCCCAACCCCAAAGACCACAAATCTGAGGAGGCTCAGGGCAGTTACATAAAATGGAAGATTTTTGAATCATCTACACATTTATTCCTGTGTACTTTAAAGTCATCTCTAGATCACTTGTGAAACCGAATGTAATGAATATGCTATTTAATTAATGGAAAGTATGTCTGTAAGTGTATAGTTAAAAATATCATTGATCCTCAGCTGGATGAATCTGAGAATGTGGCATTTGTTGATAATGAAGGTCCAATGTGTCATGTGTATTGTAGCAGCACATATGTGAATGAAAACAGCAAAGGAGAAAGAGAAAAAGAATTTTCTTTTTTTTTTTTCCTCTCTCTACATGTGCTGGATAGCTTTAGTGTCAACTTGACAACCTGGGTTGAGGAAACCTCAACTGGGAAATTTCCTTCATTGGACTGGCCTGTGGCAATGTCCATGGGGTACCTTCTTGATTGTTGAGTGATGTGGGGGGGCCCAGCCCACTGTGGGTGGTGCCACCCCTGGGCAGGTGGGCCTGTGTTGGATAAGAAGTCATGCTGAGCAGGGGCCAGGGGAGCAAGCCAGTAAACAGCGATTCCCCCATGGCCTGTTCTCCAGCTCCTACATCCAGGTTCCTGCCCTGAGTTCCTACCTTGGTCTCCCTGATGAACTGCGACCTGTGAGATGTAAGCTGAATAAACCCTTTCCTCCTCAAGTTGGTATTGGTCAGAGTGTTTTGTCACAGCAATGAAGAAGCAAACTAAGACAGAAGTTGTTACCAGGAGTGGGGTATTGCTATGACAGACCTGACCTTGGTGTTTTGGGGAGGACTGTGGAAGTGTTTGGAACTTTGGGCTGGAAAAGCCATTGCATGCTCAGAGTTTGTTGCTGTGGAGCTTGGAACAGTTATGCTGAAAGAGTTGTGGAAGATAGAGACCTGGCTTGTGAAGCTTCAAAGGGAAGCGGAGACTATCAGAAATGTTTGTGTGAGATTTTGGATTCAGAATCTGTGGGTTCTGGTCAGCTGGGGCTGAAGAATCAGCTGTGATTAAGAAGAGATCAGAGCCTGAAGCAAAACGTTTACTTTACTGGGACAATTGATGCTGGTTAGCTGGGGCTGAAAAATCATCTGTAAGTAACAAGAGACCAGCATCACTATGGTGGAGTCTTCTGGGAGGTATTTCCTAGGGGTCAGCACATAGAGGGGACCTGAGCCTCTAGCTCTAGCTGGAAGCAAATTGACAAGTGGTCAGTTGTGCTGGATAGCTTTAGTGTTGGATAGCTTTAGTGTCAAGTTGACACACCTGGGTTGAGGGAGCCTCAACTGGGGAATTGCCTTCTTTGGACTGGCCTGTGGCAATGTCCATGGGGCACCTTCTTGATTGTTGAGTGATGTGGGGGGGGGTAGCCCACTGTGGGTGATGCCACCCCTGGGCAGGTGGGCCTGTGTTGCATAAGAAAGCAGGCTGAGCAGGGGCCAGGGGAGCAAGCCAGTAAGCAGCATTCCTCCATGGCCTGTGCTTCAGCTCCTGCCTCCAGGTTCCTGCCCTGAGTTCCTACCTTGGGCTCCCTGATGCACTGCAACCTGGGAGATGTAAGCTGAATAAACCCTTTCCTCCCCAAGTTGGTATTGGTCAGAGTGTTTTGTCACAGCAATGGAGAAACAAACTAAGACACTATATATGTATATATTTAATAATCACATGATTAGAAGAAGCATTTCATTACAGCTTTAACATACTCAATAACAATTTCCAGAGCAAAGATGTATCTCTTTCAAAACTTGCTGTAAAATTTTAGGTTAACAGTTGAATTAATACCTTTAAACAATATCAAACTCAATATAAACCCTAAAAGACATAAAATTGAATGACATTTTAACCTTTAAAAAAGATATCCATTTAATTGTAAAATGTAGTTTCATACAGAAAAACTTATTTTTAATGCTAGTAACGCTTAGATGTCTGCACAGGTGTCTCTAATCTCATGTATCTGATTATTACTAGTCACAGTCATTTACTTTCTGATATCCTTGGCACCTGAGTATGGATATAAAATCATCAGGTAGATTTCAGTGGTAATGTGTTTCACCTCTACTAATTAACATGTAGCAAATTTTTATCCTTCTTCCTCAAATATAACTCAGTTTTTTTATTTGTTGATTTTTTTCTGTCTATTTCATACAGAACATCCCAAACAATCTTATTCATCTATATACCCACATCCCAAATAGCACATTTCTATAGCCTCCCCCCACCACTGGAGCCCATATACATGGTCATCCCTGTTACTGTCCACTGTGTTGTTGGAGCTCCCAGCCATTCTCCAGTGCTTGTCCATCTGCTGAATCTAGTCAGCCTATCTAGAGTTCCTTGTTTTAGGAAGATCAGCTGTTCCTCATCTAGCAGCAATCAGTTGCTGATATTCCTTTAGATAAGATTCGGGTCTGTTGTTCATTTTCCCAGTTCTATGTTGGGTTACTGTCTGGGAGTCTCTTGGGCCACCCTGGCCAACAACTCAAAGGAAAGTATCTCCTGTCTGTTATTGTTTCTTGTTATGTAGCTTTTAGCTTTACACATGGACTTTTAAAGAATTATATTGATCCCTTTAATCTTTGGTTATACTTTCCTTTTGGGTGTTTAAGACCCTACAGTTGGTCCAGATAAAACAATTTATTTTTACTCTTAAGGGCATTTGAGGATCTGTTCCTCAGGGGTTGCATGGGCTTGGGAGGTGCCCCTGGCTCCTTTCTTTTACCGGTTCCATCTATGTGAACATAAGTCAAAGGTCCTTCTCTAACATGGCTCGCTTCACTTGGAAGCATGGAGGAAATGTTTCCTCTGTATGGACCCTCCTCTTTGTAGACCAGACACTGGTTCAAGTCCATTTGGTGGGGTCTCTCTCCATGGCCTCTTTGATCAAGAGGACAGATGACTCACCACAGTTACAGGACATTTTGAGAGATGCTCTATAGTCCCCTGGAACTTAGTGGACCTTGAAGGGCAAGGAGCAAAAACTGTCCTTTAAGTTTCTCTGACCACATGAGTATAGGCCTCAAAGTATTTTAAACATCCAAGAAGGTTAGTTCCACCAGTCTGGTACTTTTAATTACCATGTGCCATGTAGATAAAGCTGGGGCAAAGACAAAACATTCTCAGATAAACCTTGCCTAGACATATATTATATTCCCTGAGCTTGCTGTATGTATAATTTGTCAGTAGGCTGTTCAATTAATAGGGTTCCCTCTGGTTTTTTAAAACTAGCTAAGCATTATTTATCTCTTGCATAATCTAACCCTTCCACCATGGTTTCCCCATTTAAAGGCCCCAAATTTTTCCCATTTCTTCCTTAATAATACCCTTCTCCTATGGTCCCACCTCTCTTGAGCTCCTTCTTTCCCTTTATCCCCAAGTTTCCTTGTATAACCTTCCCTCCCCATCCCCTTAAAATAACCCCATGCCCCAAGCCTGTTTCCTACTGTTCTTCTCTTTCAGATTCACTCTTTACCTCCCTGGTTCCTGTAGTTATATCTGGACACATACTCACTTATAAGGATTTGGTGCTTGGATCCACATATGAGGGAGAACATATATCATTTTTTTTTCTGAGTCTGTGTTACTTCATTTAGTGTAACAGTTTCTAGTTCATCCATTTACCAGCAAATTTCATGATTTCATCTTTCTTTACTGCTGAATAAAACTCCATCATATAAATGAACCACATTTT
>NW_008334929.1:2826266-2831251 GCF_000622305.1 Nannospalax galili | reverse complement strand
GTGAAAAGAGCAGCAACAAACATGGATGTACAAGTGTCTCTGCAATAAGATAAGTTCTTTGGGTATATGTCAAGGAGTGGTATAACTGGGTCAAATGGTAGGTTCATTTGTAGTTTTTTAAGAGTTCTCCACACTGTTTGCCATAGGGGTTGAACAAGCTTTCTGTCCCACCAGCAGTGGATGAGTGTTCCCCTTTCCCCTCTCAAACATTTGGTACCATTCATTCTCTTGATCTTAGCCAATTTGACTGGGGTAAGGTGAAATCTTAAAAGTGGTTTTACTTTGCATTTCCCTAATTACTAATGATGTTGAACACTTTTAAAGATGTTTGCTAGCTATCTTTATTTCTTCCATTGCGATTTCTCTGTTTAGATCTTGGAACTCACTATGTAGACCAGGCTGGGCTTGAACTCACAGAGATCCATCTACCTCTGCCTCCCGAGTGCGGGGACTACAGGCATGAGCCACCATGCCTGACTGAACACCTTTTAAGATGCTTCTTAGCCATCTTTATTTCTTCTTTTGAAAACTCTCTGTTCAGCTCCTGTCCCCCAACTGGCTAGTTCCTCCAAGGGGCCGCAGATGCGGGACTACTGAGGGGCTGCTGGGAGCCATCTTGAAACGGAAGCCCTGAGCCATGTGGGCATGCAGCAGCTCAAGGACAGAATGGCCTGACACTTATGGACCTGAGCCTAGATCGCTGGCCCCTGAGGCATGAGCGAATGCTAGTGATGACTATGGGCATGGTGCCGCCAGAGGTGCCACCGGAGCTGAGCAGCACAGGGCTAGACACTGGGTGCTCATTCCTTTGTAAGTTACTCATCTCCCCCCATGATAATAATAGATGCACATAAAGATATATTATATGGTTTGCTTAATAGTGCAAGAGACCCAGAGAGCACTCAGGTGACAGCTCCTTGGCCAATTTTTTAATTGGGTTACTTCCTTTCTTCATTGTTTGTTTTTTGAGTTCGTTATGCATTCTGAATGTTAAACCTGTCAGATGTGTCACTGGTGAAGATTTTTTCCCATTCTGTGGATTTTCTTTTCACTTCCTTGGTTGTTTCTTTTGATGTACTGAAGATTTTAGTTTAATGGGGTCCCATTTGTTGATTCTTGACCTTGTTTCCTGAGCAACTGATGTCAAAATTCTGTCCTACACCTATATCTTGTAGGTTATTGCCAATGTCACACTGAGATTTTTGGTTCATTTGGAGTTGACTTTTGTGCAAGGTGAAAGATAGGAGTTCAGTTTTATTCTTCTACAGGTGGAGATCCAGTTTGCCAGCACCATTTGCTTAACACACTGTCTTTCAGTGAATGTTCTTGTGAATGTTCTTGGCCCCTTTGTCAAATATCAGGTGGTGAAATTGCATTTACTCATATTTGGGTCTTCAATGTTGTTCCATTGATCTACAGGTCTATTTTTGTGCCAGTACCATATTGTTTTTATGACTATAGCTCTGTAGTAGAGCTTAAAATCTGGTATAGTAATCCCCCCAGCATTGTTCTTAGTGCTCAGTGTTGCTTTGGCTATCCGAGGTCTTTTGTGCCTCCATATGAATCTTAGGATGTTTTTTTCCAATTCGGAGAAAAATGTCATGGGGATTTTAATTGGCATTGTATTGAATCTACAAATGGCTTCTGGTAGGATGGTCATTTTCACAATATTAGTTCTTCCAATCCACAAGCATTTGAAGTCCTTCCATCTTCTGATGTCTTCCTCAATCTCTTTCTTTAAAGATTTACAATTTTCATTGTAGAGTTCTTTATTGTCTTTGGTCAGGTTTATTCTGAGATACATTTTTTTTGCAGCTATTGTGAAGAGTATTTACATATGCTCTTTCTCTGATTGCATCTTTCTCTGATTGCTTGTTATTGGTATATAGAAAGGCTACAGACTTTTGTAGGTTAATTTTGTAACCTGCCACTATATTGAACGTGTTAATAATTTCTAGGAGTTTTCTGGTGGAGTTTTTGGCATCTCTTAGATATAATATAATCATCTGCAAAAATGGATAATTTAATCTCTACTTTTCCAATTATTACTCTTTTGTTTTCTTTCTCTTGTCTTATTGCTCTTGCAAGAGTTTCAAGCACTGTGTTAAAAAGTAGTGGAGATGGAGATAGTGGAAAGCCTTTTCTGATTCCTGATTTCAATGGGAATGCTTCCAGTTTTTCTCCATTTAGAATGATGTTGGCTGTGGGTTTGTTGTATATGGCTTTAATTATTTTGAGGTATGTTCCCTCCAGTCCAATTCCCTCTAGGACTTTGAACATAAAAGCATGTTGAATTTTGTCAAAGGCCTTCTCTGCATCTATTGCAATGACCATGTGGTTCTTGTCTTTGAGTCCATTTATATGATTTATGGCATTTTTTAACTTAGGTATATTGAACCATCCCTGCATCTCTGGAATAAAGCCGATTTGACCATGGTTGATGATCTTTTTGATGTGTGTCTTTGGCAGTTTGCAAGTATCTTGTTGAGAATTTTTGCATCTATGTTCATTAAGTATATGGCTCTATAGTTTTCTTTTTTGGTTGTATCTTTACCTGGCTTTGGTATTAGAGTAATGCAGGTTTCATAGAAGGAATTTGGAAGTTCTCCTTCTATTTCTATCTTTTTGAATAAATTAAGTAGTATTGGATGTAGATCTTCTTTAAATGTCTGGTAGAATTCTGCTGTAAATCCATTGGGTCCTGGGCTCTTTTTAGTTGGGAGGTTTTGTATTACTGTTTCAATTTAATTTTGTGTTATGGGTCTGTTTAAGCTGTTGATCTCTTCTTGGTTTAGTTTTGGTGGTTCCCATGCTTTTAGATACATGTCCATTTCTTTTAGGTTTTCAAATTTAATAGAATAGAGGCTTTTAAAGTATTTCCTTATAATGTTCTGTATCTTTCTGGTGTCTGTTGTGATGTTTCCCCTTTCATCTCTGATTTTGTTCATTTGGAGGTGATCTTTCTTTTGGTTAACTGGGCTAGTGGTCTATCAATCTTGCTTATGTTTTCAAAGAACCAGCTCTTGGATTCATTGATTCTTTGTGTTGTTTTCTTTGTTTCTATTTCATTAATTTCTGCTCTGTTTTTTGTTATTTCTTCTTGTCTGCTGGGTTTGGGTTTCATTTGTTGTTGCTTTTCAAGTGTTTGAGTTGCAATATTAAGTCATTTATTTGTATTCTTTCTGATTTTTTAATGTAGGCACTTAGAGCACTAAACTTCCCTCTAAGGACTGCTTTCAATGTGTCCCAAGGGTTTTGTTGTGTTGTACTTTTCATTTAGTTCCAGGAATACTTTTATTTCTTTCTTAATTTCTCCTTTGACCTACTCATCATTCAGGAGTGTGTTGTTTAATCTCCATGTGTTCATGTAGTTACAAGGGTTTCCTCCAGTGTTGATTTTAAGCTTTTACTGCATTGTGGTATGATAGAATGCTTGGTATTATTTCAATCTTTTTGCATTTGTTGAGGTTTGTTTTGTGCCCCAGTACATGGTTGATTTTGGAACAAATTCCATGGGGTGCTGAATAGAAAGTATATTCTTTGGTGCTTGGGTGGAATATTCGGTAGATATCTGTTAGGCCCATTTGATATATGGTATTGTTTAATTCAGATGTCTCTCTGGTAATTCTCTGTCCTGTTGACCTATCTAATGGAGACAATGGGGTATTGAAGTCCCCTACTATTAATGATTTGGGATTAATCTGGGTCTTAAAGTCCTTTAGTACTGTTTTTACGAAGTTGGGTGCACCATAGTTTGGTGAATATATGTTCATGGTTGTAATATCTTCTTGGTCAATTGTTCCTTTGATCAGAATGAAGTGGTCCTCTTTATCTCTTCTGATTAGTTTTAGTTTAAAGTCTATTTTGTCAGATATTAGAATTGCAATGCCTGCTTTTTTGTTAGTACAATTTGCTTGGTATATTCTTTTCCATCCTTTCACCTTGAGGTAGTGCCTGTTCTTGAAAGTGAGATGAGATTCTTGCTGACAATGAAAAAGATCAACTTTGCTTCTTAATCCATTTACCTCCTCTGTCTTTTGACTGGGGAGTTCAGTCTGTAAATATTTAAATTTATTAATGAAATATTTGTATTGATTCCTGTCTTTTTTATTTCTGTTCACATTCTTGGTGTAGCTGTGCATTTCCACATTATACCTTCATTAAAAGTGAGATGAGATTCTTGCTGACAATGAAAAAGATCAACTTTGCTTCTTAATCCATTTACCTCCTCTGTCTTTTGACTGGGGAGTTCAGTCTGTAAATATTTAAATTTATTAATGAAATATTTGTATTGATTCCTGTCTTTTTTATTTCTGTTCACATTCTTGGTGTAGCTGTGCATTTCCACATTATACCTTCATTAAATTTCTTTCCATAACCCCTTGAGTATACACATTCCTTTCTTCAGCTCTTTGTATTGTTTCAAGAACTCTTTGAAGGGCTGATTTTGTGGACATGAATTCTTTCAGCCTATATGTAATGGATGGCATGGAAGATTTTTCTTTCCCCTTTGACTACAATAGACATTTTGGCTGGGTATAGTAATCTGGGTTGGCATCTGTGGTTATTTAAAACCGGGAATGCTTTGGTCCAGTCTCTTCTGGCTTTCATAGCTTGCACTGAAAAGTCAGCTGCAATCCTGATGGGTTTTCCTTTATATATGACTTATTGTTTTTCTTTTGCAGCTTTCAGTATTCTCTCATTGTTCTGTACATTTAGTGATTTTACTATGATGTGCCACAGAGAGTTTCCTTTCTGGTCCTGTCTGTTTGGTGTTCTCTGTGTTACTTGTATTTGTATGAGCATTTCTTTCTTTAATTTTGTGGAATTTTCTTCTACAATCCTGTTGAAGACCTGGTTCATACCATTATCCTGAGATTCTTCTCCTTCCTGTATGCCTATGATTCGTAAGTTTGGACTTTTTATGGTGTCACACAATTCCTGTATATTCCCTTGTGTTTTCTTAAATTTCTCATCATCTTTGC
>NW_008334929.1:2819663-2826115 GCF_000622305.1 Nannospalax galili | reverse complement strand
TGAATTCATTCAGAAGTTTATCCCTATCTTCTTTTAGTTCTTTGATTTCTTCACTTGTGTGTTCTTTAAGTTCACTGAATTCTTTTATCATGTTTATAATTGTTCTCTTGAGTTCCATGTTCTGTGTTATCTCTAGGGCATTCTCACTGTACTCCTCTAGAGGACTGCTGGTGCTTCATGGGAATATATTATTTTGGTTTTTCATGTTACTGTGTGTTCTCTGTGACTTTGACATATGAATTTCTTTTGTAGTTTCTGATTTTTGTATGAGACTCAAGCCTTCCTTTGTTGAGTTTAGATCTGCTTCTTTTTGTAGACTTTATGTGCCTTTGCAGTTGACTTGTTGGGCATGAAAACTGGTTGGTCTAGGCTTCAGGCTCTCTCTTTTGATTTTATATAGGAGTGGCCAAATTACTTTTGTCTTGCTGCTCAGGAGTTTCCACAGAGGCGCAAGTCACATGAGGTTCAGATGCTCTCAGGCTTGCTCCTATAGTCTGGATCCCTCCAGGAAAGATGCTGGCCCCAGGAAGCTGGTCTGTTGCTGGCCAGGGATGCAAAGGGAGGTGGGATGGAAAGAGGCCCTGAGGGCTCCTGGGGACTACAGTGAGGAATTGGGTTGGTCTGGATGCAAATGATCAGGAAGCAGTGGGGATTCCAAGCCAAGAGATCAGTCCAGGGTTCTGGGGTAACAAGACAAGAAATGGGCCAGTATCCAGGCTAGGAGGAGACATGGGGTTGGGGAGCTGGGAGAGTGAATGAGGCTGGGGGAGTCAAGGTGGTGGGTGCCCCCAAACTTACCCAGGAAAGATCAAGAATTTTCATTAAGTCAGTTATATAAGAAGTATAAAAGGGTTCTCAAAAGGTTTACAGGTCACTTAGAGATTTTACTCATTCATGGCAACTTGAATTCTTATTCTCTGAAATCCTGATTCAGTAAGTACCAGCATTAAATAATAAAAACAATAAATAACACTAAACTGATGAGCATGTAGGATTGGCACCCATGGATTCAGAAAATAAGTCACTGGGGTCAGCTACTTTTGTGTCAGCCACTCAAAGTGTTTTCTCTGCATTTTATGCTTACGTTGGAGTTAGTTGGGGTGGGGTAGGTTTTATTCTTTTGATGGGAAAAGGAACTGGATGATCACAAAACAGCGCCCCCCCCAAATTTCTAAAAGGTCATTTTTAAAATTTGCCACATTTGCCCCCAAGCTAAATTTTCAGTAGATGTATAAATTATACTCCAAATATGTAATGATTTTAGTTTAGCAAAACAAACCTTTGTCCGGTGTAATGAGATCACTGATGTTTTGTCTCTTCAATATAACCAAGGACATTTCGGTCTTCAGTGTTCTTTCGTGAAATTATCTGGATGACGAGACAGGAAAAGTTGTCTCTGGATGAAGCAATTTGTTGAAAGCACAAGAGACTAGGGAAGAGGAAACCTTGCAGGCCGGTAGCATGCTCACTAGGACACCCCGAGCTTTCAGTTTGTACATTCTAGAACTACTTTTTCTGGTTGAGCTACTGAACTTTCTACCTGTGAAGGTTTTAATTTGGGAAATATTCTGAAGAGCAGTTTGTCAGCATTTCCACCAGGGGGCAGCAACGTCCTCTGCAATGATGGTGATTGTAGCTGGGAAAATTCACAGGTCTGTTTTGGGACTTGAGTGGGTGTGAGAGGGAAGCACTGATTAATTCTGACTGTCCACAGACACTAGGGTGGATTTGGAGCCAAGTTCCTGCAGAAGACAGATGGTTAATAGCGTTGTACAACAAAAAAGCCATTATTAAATCAGTTACAGTTGGTTAAATTGAGTACCAATTTGAATAGGTGCTCAAGTTGAGAATTCATACTTTTTGAAGTTCCTATCCAACAGCCTTAAGAGGGTGGAACATTTTGATCAAGAGTCACCTGTCTCATGAAACAGGAGCAAAATTTCCAGAACACTGACAACACCACTTATAAAGACTCAGACTTTCAATGACCTCGGCGTCTCTGTTCTTGTCACTAATTTTACCTTAGCTTGTCAGGAGAGATTCAGCTGCAGGAAGAATAAAATCATGCTTCTACTGTGTGGTCTAATTGGCATGGCCCTTGGGAAAACCAGAGGAACCAAGAGAGTATTTTGGTGGAAAAAGGAATGGTCTTAGAGTCTGGTAAAGCTATTTAAAGGGTGGAGCCTTTACATAACAGTGGGGCTCCATTCTTTATCTGTGCTCTGCCACTCTGTGGGATCTTGATTAAGCCAGTTGAACCCTGCTGTCTCCAGTTACTTGTAAGACAACTCATTTGGTTTAGGTGAGCGTTTAGGAACATCAGGACTCAAAATTTTGAAGTGAAGAAAGTCAAATCATTACCATTCAGATACCACTGACACAGCTCAGATTAGTTTGTGGAAGAAGGGATTTTCAACATGACCAACTTTACCAACTTTATCCAGCAGCACAGAACTTGAACTTAGAAAAAAAAAGTTTGCTATTGTACTCAGTAGGAAGAGAACTGAAAGAAATCATGTACACGTTCTTATAAAAGGTCTTAGTATGTAATTTCTACCCTGTTTATTTGAAAACAAAGACGAAGAGACGTTTTAGATTGATTCTGGCGTTGCTCTGAATGGAGATATGAGGGAAAACCAGTAGGTAAGGTTCCTACTTCCTTGAGCTAATGTTTAAGCTGGGGGAGAAGAGATGAAGTACAGATGGTAATAGAGCGGTGGGCCAGGGCTGGGCACCAGGACAGGGCTGCCAAGCTCTCACTTGGGTTCCTTTAGATGGGCATGAGAACAGGGCCCTAGGAAGAGAGGGTGTGAGGAAAATCATTAGAATGGAGTGGCAAGGTGGGCAGACTGGGGTTTGCATCCTCACCAACGTCTTCTCCACACTCGCTCAGAGCTGACCCTGTGTTATCTGTAATTTTTGGCTGCAGGACTGAATGCTTGTTGGATTCCAAAACCTATGTTTTCAACCACATCACAGCTGCCTCCTGCCGTATGCCCGTTGGATGAGCACGCATTATTTCCCAGGTGCTATGCTAAACACTGTGGGCACCTTGTTGAAATTGGTTTTCAAAAGCATTCCAAAAGATTGTTTCATAAAGAAGAAAATGAAATGTGATACTGAAAGTGCAGAAAATGAGATCTAAGGTCAAATATTTTAGATCTTAGTAAGTTACACACAAGGACTTACTGCTTTTTTCATAAATAATCATGGTGAAAATATTAAGTGACTCCATTGATACTGTTCAGACAATTCATATGACCATTACTGACCTACTGTATACCTGGTGTGGTGTTAGATGATTAACCAGCTCACATGTGAAATTGGAATGGAGTTCTATTAGAGTTGGCCTAGAGTTGGGTAAGCAAGGTACCAAGGGCACTGTATTTCTGGAGAAGTTCCAAATTTAGGAAGCAGGAGCAGATTTGAAAGCCTTGTGCCAAGGGATCGTGGACAAACACATCTATAGAGCAAGTATCTTAAACGCTTTATTAAAGGAGTTTCCCCTACTCTTTCAGTGTCCCGTAGTTTAGACCATTTAGTATGATCCCATCACCATTTTGGAGATTCCCTTGGCCCAGTTATCACAGCAACAATATAAGGAAAGCAATACCTGACAGTTAGGACTCTGATAACAGAAGCCGAACTGTGGAAGGAGAAGCAGAGCCACAATCGAACCTTCACCTGGGATCCCAAACTTTATTCCTTCCTGACCCACCCCCAGCTGCAAGGGGTCTTAGGACACGATAGAGCACACTGGCAGTGGAAGGTAATAAAAAGTGGGACTTCATGATGCAACTTCCATGAAGTTATCTTTTCGATGGGGTGAAACTTTGTGCTGATGCAGCTGTTTTAGGGTCACGAAAGCCCTATAAATGCACTGGTTCACCAACTGGGATTTGGTGGAGTCTTGACTTTGGTCTGTCATCACCTCTTTGGCTAGGCCTTATTTAGAGCCCTGCTTGACTCTGAGCCCTCAAGCCAGGATCCAGTATACGGATGACCCTCCCCTTTGTACCCATAGAAGAAGATTCCCATGAAGGAACTAAGGCACATCTCAATTTTTTAGCTGATAAGGGCTACAACATACCCAAGATTTGTGCCAGTCGTCAAATACTTAGAGTTGGTCATATCTGGAGGAAAGACGGATTTAAACTGAGGGCTAGGCGTGACTGATTTCTTCCTTCCCTCTACCAAAAAAATTGCTTCAACGACTTAGAGGATTTTTTAGGAATTACCGTACACTTTAGACTCTGGATTCCATCATACAAAGAGGTTGCCTGGCCCCATAACAGCTCATAAGAAGCCCTGGCAGGAAAGACTTAACCAGAAGCCAGAGTTGCTTAAGGCTTTCCAGACCATAGATGCTCCTGGGGGCTAGAGAGATGGCTCAGCAGTTAAGAGCACTGCTGCTCTTGCAGAGGACCCAGGTTCGATTCCCAGCACCCACATACCACCTAACAACCATCTGTAACTCCAGTTCCAGGGGCTCCAATGCCCTCTTCTGACCTCCGAGGCATTGCATGACACAGGTGCACTTACCCACATGCAGGCAATGCACTCATACACATAAAATAAAAAAAAAATGTTTTTTAATTTAAAAAAGATGTTCCTTGGATCCTCTGCTTGAGCCTCCTAACTGGTAAAGACTTTAATCTCTATGTATCTGAAAGAAAAAGCTTCGAGAGTGCTTCTTGGGGCCCACTCAACAATGTACAGGCTGCCTTAGCTGAGGACTGGACCTTGTCGTGAAAGAGTGGCTGGCATGGCCCAGAGCTCTAGCCGCAGTCACATTGTTGATTCCAGAGGCAGCCGAACTGACCTTGAGAGATGAAGTGACTGTACTGTCCCCCCACAATGGGGCAGGGCTGTTAGAATCAGAAGGGAGTCTCTGGTTAATTGATAGCAGGCTTACAAAACATCACACTTTATTTTTAGTGTTCCAGCTATTCAAATAAAAACTTGGTCAACCCTGCCACCTTCCTGCAGAGGAAGACAAAGACGACAAAAGTCCCAAACATGACTGTAAACAAATAGTTCTACAAACTTACCTTAACAGAGAAGGCTTAAAACAAGTTTCCTTGGCAAATCCTGATTAGGTCTTTTTTACAGATGAAGGCTCTATTAAACTCTACTAATCTGCCAAGTCAGATATGCTATGGTAAGCCTCACTGATACCCTTGGAGGTAAGACCCTTCCTCCAGGGACAAGTGCACAGTTAGTTGAACTGATAGTCTTAACCACAGCCCTTGGAACTACGTCAAAACAAGAAGGTTGCCACGCACAGTCATTCTAAACATGTGCTTTGGGTCCTCCATGCCCATGCGGTGGCAAGGGAGGAGGAAACTTTCTTCCTGCTGCACATTCCTCTATTTAACACCACGAAAGAGACCAACTACTTTCTCCCGTATTTCAACCCAAAGAAGTGGCAGCTGTCTATGACAGACAACATCAAAAGGGAGCAGATGAGGTGTCTGAAAGAAATGGGCAAGCCGTCAGTGCCACCAGACAAGCAGTAGTCGAGTTATGACTGTGGCTCCTCAGTTATGGGAGCCCATTCTTCTCCTGAGGAATTAACAGATGCACAAGAGGAAGGACTTTCCATTCGGCCCCCAGGCCGGCTCAGAGGTGATGCTGGGAGATTGCTCTTATCTGCCATGGATAGATGGAAAAATTTAAATGTCTCTATTGAAACAGTTTATGTGGGCAACAGCAGACCTTACAGCTGGGAGAAAGACAGAAAATCACTAACACTGCTGATCAGATAGGAAGAGCTTGCCAAAATCCAGGTGCTTTATCCCCTTAATTGCTTCAGGATTTTAAACTGATAACCAGTGTCACCTTTTCTGGCTGCCTTGTCTAAAATTTGAAACCCGAACTGCGCAAACCCCTTATCCAATCACTTATTTTTTTTTTCTTCTTGGAAGGTATTGTATTTTAGTATACTAAGCATTTTACTTTTTCTTCTTCGCTCCCTTTTATAATGTAAATTCAACAAGAAAACAGAACGTCCTCTGGTTTTTTGCTTTTGTAAAGGCAGGTGAGAACGTTAGTGTTGGAAATAAATTTGGGGTTGCAAATAAAAAGACCATTACTCTAATTAAGAATGTATTCACAGGAGGGAGAAAGACAGTGTCTTACAGGGTTGGGACTCTTGGTGGGCCCAGTGGATGGATCAACACTGAAGGACGTTGGGGACAGAAATCATACTCTCTAGGCCACGTTTTACACACACACACACACACACACACACACACACACACACACACACATGGGGCCATTAAGTTGGTGAGGGGCAGCGAGGGGGGGTGCAGAGAGCGGACCTAAGTGCCATCAAACTATATTGTGTGGAAATTCAATTAAAAATACTTAAAAATATTCCAAGACACAGGACTTTGAGGAAAGAAAAGAAAAACTACAGTGCAGAACCCAATGTTGGAGTAACTGCCTCC
>NW_008334929.1:2804970-2819366 GCF_000622305.1 Nannospalax galili | reverse complement strand
TCTCTCTCTCTCTCTCTCTCTTTCTTTCTTTCTTTCTTTCTTTCTTTCTTTCTTTCTTTCTTTCTTTCTTTCTTTCTTTCTTTCTTTCTTTTTTAAAGCATCTCTCCAGGCCAAGCTTTATTTCTGATCAGAAGAATGCAACACTCGCAAGAACAAAGGAACAAGGACTTGTTAAGATGACCTCCCCTTCTGTCCTGGATGTGAAAGAGAGCTGGGCTGCTCCTCACTGCCAGAGGTTCAGCCACACAGTCTACACCCGAGTGACTGTGAAAGAGGAAGGAGACACTTTAGTAAGAATCTTTTGGCATTTGCAGTGTGGGGTTTTGGCCTGTAGTGTGGGTGCTGGCCTGTAGTGTGGGCGCTGGCCTGTAGTGTGGAGCTTTGGCCTGTAGTGTGGAGCTTTGGCCTGTAGTGTGGGCGCTGGCCTGTAGTGTGGAGCTTTAGCCTGTAGTGTGGGCGCTGGCCTGTAGTGTGGAGCTTTAGCCTGTAGTGTGGGCGCTGGCCTGTAGTGTGGAGCTTTAGCCTGTAGTGTGGGCGCTGGCCTGTAGTGTGGAGCTTTAGCCTGTAGTGTGGGGCTTTGGCCTTTAGTGTGGGGCATTGGCCTGTAGTGTGGGGCTTAGCCTGCAGCGTGGGGCTTTTGCATGTAGGGAGAGTCTGAAAGTCATAAAAGGAGGGTAAGAAGACAAGATACATTAGATTAAGGGAATAGAAGCTCTCCCATAATGTAACCGTGAGACTTACAAAAGGGAGACAGGAATTGAATGCTACAAAATGTTCTTGACAGAAAATATTTCATTTCCTATACCCAGAACATAGTAAAATATTTTTCCATTGAAAGAACTTAGGTTTAAGAACCCAGAAAAAAAGGAACGTATTTCAAACCAAATTTTTAATTTTAAATAAAGAGTGTCTAGCAATTGTAAAAGAACAGGGAGCGTCAAGAAAAAGACTTGAAAATGGCTTTGGATTGGGCCAGCAGGAGCCATCAGCAGCCTTAGTCCGGGAAGGGAGGGACGAGGCAGCGAAGACCCAGCAACAAAGTGAAACCAGAACAGTCAGTGCTGGTGACCGGAGCTGGCGGTGTGGGGTGTGTGTGTGGGCGGGGGTGGTGGTGGTGGTGGTGGTGGTAGGTAGACAGAGTTGCACACCTGAAGGTCTTCATGTTGCGAGCACACGACCGAGTGGTGGTCTCCTCTCTGTGACTCGGGGTACGGCGCTCACCCACACTCTTGTCCTGTCCGCACATGTGGCGCTCCCAGGGCCCAATGTGCTCCATCTTTTGTGGAGTATTTCAGACTATGTTGATGTACATATTAAGGCTTGCATTTGGACTGATTAAACTATTTCTTCAAAGAACATCATTATTGGGCCAAGGAGGTGTCGCCACGGGCAGAGGACTTGCTGTGCAAGCGTGAACAACGAAGTCTGAGTCCTCAGCACCCATGTGGAAACCAGGTCTGTCTGGCAAGGCACAGGTAACCTCAGGCTGCAGGGCCGGGGTGGGGGTGGGGCATGCCTGGCTGCTAGTGTAGCAGAAGTGATGAACTCCAGGTTCAGTGTAAGACCATGTCGCAGAAACGTGAGATGGAAGGGGCAGGAGCGATGGCTCAGCAGTAAAGAGCACTGGCTGCTCTTCCAGAGGACCTGGGTTCAATTCCCAGCACCCACGTGGTGGCTAACAGCTGTCCTAACTACAGTTCTGGGGAATCCAACACTTTCTTCTGATCTCCGTGTGCATCGCGTGACATGGGTGCACTTACATACATGCAGGCAATACACTCATATACATAAAATGAAAATAGTAAATAAAATGTTTTTTTTTTTTTTTAAAAAAAAAAAACTAAGATGGAGAGAAGGATGGAGGCAAGAATCCCAACATCAGTCTCTGGCCTCCACATGCATAGTTGTGTGCACGTGCGCGTGTGCACACACACACACGCACACAAATGTAGTCCTCTTGGACTATTGCTTTGGTTT
This sequence comes from Nannospalax galili, assembly GCF_000622305.1. NCBI lineage: Eukaryota > Metazoa > Chordata > Mammalia > Rodentia > Spalacidae > Nannospalax > Nannospalax galili. Next base: position 2,817,389 of record NW_008334929.1, on the reverse strand, counting down.
TTCTTTTTAATCCCTTTTGCCAGACTACAAATTTTTAAAAATTTTGTATTGAATTTTTGTGTATTTCATATAGAACATCAAAATCAATCTTAATCATCTTTATACCCCCATTTCCACTGGCCCCTCCCATAGCCCCAACCCACTGGAATTCATGCATTCTATCATTTGTGTTAAGACCTATTGTGACAACTTAATGCCCCCAGACAACCCTTAGTACAAATTCATCCACTGGGGTCTAGTTGGTCTATCTAGAGTCCCTCCCTTTAAGAAGATCAGCTCTCCCTCACCCAACAGTAATCAGCTGTCAATAATTCTTCCACTAAGATTAGGGCCTGCTACCCACAGGTCTGTGCTGGATTTTTGTCTGCTTGAGTTTGCTTGGGTTTTGTGTATGCTGACAACACTGCTGTAGGTTCACGTGAGAAGGGTCCCAGGCGCCTATAGGACTATTTCTGTATAGTCGTGCACCTTCTCCCTGGCTCTCACAATCTTTCTGCCCCCTCTTCCACAATGGTCCCTGAGCCCTGGGTGGGTGGATTTTAATATAGGAGTTCTGTCCAAGGACCGCACTCTGCAGACTCTTACTCTCTACATTTTGGCCATTCATGACTTTTTGCATTCTTGGCCCTCTGTTGCATGAGGGAGCTTCATTGATGAGAACTAAGAGGTACATTAGTGTTTTCTTTATCCCTTGTTCTATGTTTCACAAGCCTTAGGTGTAGAGGTTGCATTGTAGATGTGTCACTTAGGCTTGGGCAGTTCACAGACAATCTCTGTGTGTGACTAATTGTGGAACTCTGTAGTAATCTCTGTGTGTTGAAAAAAAAAAAAACTTCTTTGATCGGTGGTGACTGGGATAGTTGCCTGTAAATATAAGGATCTATATTTTTCTCAGAGTAAGAAATTAGATTTTTCTAGGGATGTGACAGCGTGGGGTTTTCTCTAAGGATCTATGATCTTCCCAGCCATGTGTATTTGGCTAGCTTTACAGTACCACACATGAGTTTCATCCCACTGAGTGGGCTTTAAGTCCAGTTAAGTAGGTGTTGATTATCCCCAAGATAAAAGTGCCACTACTATACGAATGTCTTTTGTTATGCCAGGCATTGATGTGTTTTTTAGGCCTTGAAGCTGGGGTTGGACCATCGATTGATGTTCTCCCTTAGCAGCTTGCTTAGTGCTCTCTGAAGCTGTGAGAACTAACCTTCATGGGAGGAGTTTTCCAGGTCACTTCCAGCTCCATTGCTCCAAATCCTGTGTCCAAAGTATGTCCTGTCTTCAGCAGTTGGGTCTTACCTTCAAGTTCTGGGAGGCCATCAGGGACTGTGGCAATAGCCTGTGTAATTTTGGGGGTCTCTTGAACCACTCTGACCAAACTCAAAGGAAGGTTTCTCCTGCCTGGCACTGTTTTCTTGTTATGCAGCCTTCAGCTGTACACATAGACTCATGTAGGGATATTGTCTGTGTAATTTTTCAGTAGGTTTTTGGACTAACACGATTCCCTCTGTTTTTTATACTACCTACACATTATTTATCTCTCCTCTCTCTCCTTGTCTAACCCTCCCTCCATGCTCTCCCCATTTAAAGTATCCCCATTTTCCCCATCTCTCCCTTGATAATTCCTGTCTGCTATGGTCCCATCTCTGTTGAGCTGCTTTGTCCCCTTTATCCCCATAGTTCCTTGTATAGCCCTCTCGCTCCTTGTCCCATTTAACTATAGATCTCCCTTAGTAACACCTGTCTCCTACTGTTTTTCTCTCTCGGGTTCCTTATGCATTTTTTGTCATCATTTTATAAGCCCAAAGACTAGACAAAAATAAGACCAGAATCCTTTTGGGATCTATATGAGTTACTGACTTTTATCTTCCTTGTTTTTTTATGCATATGAAACACCATCTGTATGTGTTGTGCTGGACCCATGATAACACAGCTGTAGATAACAGAAATCCATTGCATCTCTGAAGGGAAAGGATTGAAAAAAAAGAAAAGCTTGCTCTCTAAGGAGCAGAAGGGAGCACATGAAGAAACTCAATTTCTGACAATCAGCGTGTTCTTTTTTTCCCCAAAGAAAGAAACAGAATAAAAGGTAAAAACGAGACCTCAGAACTGTAGTTCCCTCAGAATTGTGCGTTTACTCTTTAGGTCTTCTGTTCATTTTTCTTTTCTTTTCTTCTATAGACTGTTTTAATCTTGATTTCTCATTCCGTTCCTTACTTATCCCATTTCCTTCCACTGGTGTGTCCACATTCCTATCTCTTCTCTTTTCTTGCAGGACAGTGTCCTGAGTGTCTTCTGTGAGATGAAAATATTAGTATATCTCTCTTTTTGTTTGATCTCCTTTCTCTATGATCCACTTTATACCAATTAGGATTCTGCTTTTATATAGGCAGCATTATTGAAACTGCATTATTCTCAGAAACATTGCCCAAGTGCTATATATTTTGTTGATATATTAAATTCAATTATAGATCTTATTTAAGCAATGTAAATAAAATTGAATCTGTGATTAGATAATGCTAACTAGGATTATATTCATTCTCTTGTGGCTGCAAATGTATTAACTAGGGTGCCACAAAGAAATAGAGCCATTAGTATGTGTATGTAGGCATATACATATGTATGCCTATATTTATACATGTATATCTGTACAAACATATAAATACATGTGTGTCATAAAGAACTGATCACACAATCACAGAAGCCAACAAATCCTAATGTCTTCAGTTCAGAAAGTTGGAAATCTCAGGGCGCTAACAGTTTAGTGTAATGTCTGAAAGTTTAGCAGGCTTGAGACCCAAGAAAAATCGATATTTCAGTTTGCCTCTGAGGCATGAAAAAAATAGATGTCTACATGGAACCCGAAAGAATGAGGTCTGTTTCATTCATGGGAGGTTAAGCCTTATTCTAGTCAGGTCTTCAGCTGATTAGGTGGCCACCCACATTAGCAAGGGCAATTTGGTTAACTCATTTGCATCCAAAATAACCACTAACAGAAACATCAAGAATGACATAAATATTTCTCAGACTGGAGAGACAGTTCAGTGGTTAAGAGCACTGGCTGCTCTTGCAGAGGACCTGGGTTCTATTCTCAGTCCCCACATGGTGGTTAACAACCATCTGTAACTCCAGTTTCAGGGAATCCGACTCCATCTTCTGTCCCTGCAAAGGTGTTAGATATTACATCGTTCTATTGTGGTGGTTTGAATGGAAATGTCCCCCATAGGCTCCAAGTATTTTAACATTTTGTCCCCAGTTGGCAGCGCTGTTTCGGGACGTCTTAGAAGGTGTGGCTATCCTGGGGGAGGCCATCACTGGGCGTGGGCTTAGAGGGTTCTTAAGCCTTGCTGGATCTTGAGTCGCTCTCTTGCTTCCTGTGCCTGCATGATGATGTGAGAGCTCAATTTCCCTCCTCCTCCTCTGCCGCCATGCCTCCCGCCGTTATGGACTGTGGTTCCCCTGGAACTATAAGCTCAAATAAACTCTTCCTTTTATAAGTTCCTTTGGTCATGGAGTTTCTATCTCAGCAGCAGAAAGTAACTAATACAGCTATCTGCCACTGACACTTCAGATACAGTTGGCCCTGCTAAGCCCCATGTTCCAAGTAGTAGAAAAAGTTTCAGTGCAGCCTCTACCTGTTGCAGGATTTTTCCTTTATTCTGGGGTCCAGTCAATGCATGCGACTTTTCAGTCACACAATAAGTGGGTTGGGATTCTACACCCAAATGGGAAATTTATTTCTTCTAAAATCTAAAAAGTTGCACTCACTGTTTGGAGAGCAATCTGCTGTACTGAAGTTCCATTGATTTAAATACTAATTTCATGCAAAACTCATCAACACATCTAGGATAATATTTGACTTAGTATCTGGGCACTGTGTCCTATCCAAGCTGATGCAAAAAATTAACCATTTCATACAGTTAGATGAACCTAGATCAACAATTTTCAGTAAAATACTAGTAAACTAAGTAGCACTGCACATTGAAAGACTCACATACCATGACCACGTAAGAGTTTACCTTGGGTTGTGAAAGTGTCTAGTTAAACTTACTCTGTATCAACAGATGAAAATACAATCACATGATCAAAGCATTTGTCAAAATTCAATGGGATTTCATGGTTAAAAATTCTGAACAAGGAGCTGGAGAGATGGCCCAGCGGTTAAGAGCACTGACTGCTCTTGCAGAGGACCAGGTTCGATTCCCAGCACCCACATGGTGGCTACAAATCGTCCTTAACTCCAGTTCCAGGGGAATCGAAGCCCTCTTCTGACCTCCGCGGCATTGCATGACATGGGTGCACTCACATGCATGCAGGCAATACATTCATACATAAAAACAAAAACAAAACACTGAACAAATTAGGTATGGAATCAAGAAAAACCATTCACAGAAAACCCAACATAGTCAATGTTTAAAAGGTGAAAATATTCCCTGAAAGATTTGGAACAAGGCTGGAAAGGCTGCGCTCACCTACTCTGTTTACATTCCCCATGGACGTTCATCAAAGCACGCAGGCAAGAATAAGGATTAAAAGACATATAAGTCAGAGGAGAAGAAATACAATTGTTACTACATCAGATGATAATCAGCTACAACTAATAACTGCAAAATCCTAAAGACTCCATAAAAATATTAGGATTAATTAGAGAATTTAATAGAGTCACAGGATCCTTTAAAAAGTATATAAAATTCAGTATCATTTCTTTTTAAAAACATTTTATTTATTACTTTTATTTTTATGTGGAAAAGTGTACTGCCTGCATGCATGTTAGTCATGCAATGCCCAAGGAGGTCTGAAGGGGGCGTCAAATCCCCTGGAACTGGAGTTACAGAAGATTGTTAGCCACCATGTGGATGCTGGGATTCAAACCTGGGTCTTCTGCAAGAACTGTCAGTGCTCTTAACCACTGAGCCATCTCTTCAACCCCATTCAGTATCATTTCTATATGTTAATGATGATCTTTCTCAAAAGGAAACAAAGAAAACAACTCCACTTACAATAGCATTAAAAATGATCAAATGTTTTTGGGCATGGTGGCGCAAGCCTTTAATCCCAGCACTTGGGAGGTAGAGGCAGGAGGATCTCTGTGAGTTCAAGGACAGCCTGGTCTACATAGTGAGTTCCAGGACAGCTGAGGCTACAGGAAGACCCTGTCTCAAAAAGACAAAAAAAAAAAGTTAAAATATTTAAGAAAACTCTACCAAGTAAAGTAGGACAAATTCTTGTGTACTAAAAACTGAAAGTTTACTAATGAGCAAACTCTGAAAAGGAAACAATGAAGGGAAAGACATTCTCTGTTCATTGGTGGCATTAATAATATCCAAATATTCACATTTACCAAAGCATTTAAAGATTCAATGTAATTCTATCAAAATCCTTATGACATTTTTGTAGACCTAGAAAAGAACAACTGTAAAATTCACTTGGAGCCAGAAAATACCCTAAAATATAAATGTAATATTGAATAAGAAGAGCAAAGTTAGAGGTATCATATGCTCTGATTCTAAAAACTGTTACAATTCTGTAATAATCAAAGCAATATATGATACTAACATGAAAGGACTTATGCACTGTTAGTGTAGGCTAGAGAGCCCATAAACAAACCTATGGGTATATAAAGTCAACTGATCTTAAACAAGGGTGCCAAGAACACACAATAAGGAAAAATGGTCACTTTAGTAACTGATGATAATAAAATTTGGTATTCACATGTACAAGAGTGAACTGGGACCCTTATCGCACACCATATATAATAAACAGCTAAAACAGAGGAAAGCCTTTAAACCCTAACCTGAGATAATTAGTCTCTTAGAAGGAAACACAGGTAAAGCATGCTGACCTTGTGTAATGATTTCTTGGATATGACACCAAAAACAGAGGCCGAAAAGTACAGGAAGTTTTCAATCACTAGTTCTAGCAGTCAAGAGTTGTAATCAGTAACTCATGCATGCTATATATTTAAATTACTTTTTTCTTCTTTAAAATTCTATATTATTTCTTTCTTGATTTGATCCTTGGATTTATTATATACATAGAGAAGTGTATAAACAAAATCTGTACTTTAGTTTTGAGCTATGTTGTCCAGAAAACACTTTTAATTTTTATCTCAGACTGAAGGAAAACTTGCTATGTAGCACAGGCTAGCTTCAAACTCACATCTTTCTGCCTTTGCCTCCTAAGTGATTGTACCTAGTCAGGAAAGCTTTTATATTGGCTCTGCACCTGCAGACGGTTTGGATTGTGGCAATTTTTCTTTAATTTTAAGAAAAAATAGTGTTAATATTTTCATTTATATTTGAGGCACTCATGTGACTATTTGATATTCCTAAATATGACACTATTCAGAAGGCATATAAGAATGGCACAATTATTATTAAAATAGCTAATTGAAGTTGGTGGTTCCATAGTGGTTATAGTGGTTATTATAATGTATCATCCACCCATGACTTATTATTGTCTCCCTACTTGGTTATTGGCTATAAGCTGGGGAGGTAGATCTTTCTTCAAATTGCATTTATTTATTTTTAATGTATTCTGTGACAATTTCATATATGTCCATAATGGATTTTGATCATATTCACCCCATTATCCTCTCTTACTGCTTCTACCACTACTTCTTCCCAATTAGGCCCCCAATCATGCCTTTCTTTCCTGTTTATTTATTGATTATTTAATAATCCACTACGTTTAGTTAGGTTTGCTTGCATGAACACGAGTGTGGGATTATTAACTGGAGCATGAGCTATAACACTGAAGAAAAGTTGCTCCCCCTGCCTGAAAAATGTTTTTAACCAACTAATTAATTTTTGAGACATGTTCCCATTTTGCCTGTGCTGGTTCCACACCCTGTGCTTCAGAAATTCTCCTGCCTCATCCTCTTGAGCAGGTGAAACTACAGGCATTTATGCCTGTGTCCATCTAAAAACATTCTGTTTTTAAAGAGAATTGAATATGTTTCCCACATTTCTGTGGGTCTGAGTTTTGTCAAATAAAATTCATTGTCTAGTTAATCTTCAATACCAGATAAACAGCTAATAATTTTTAATGTAGTCATTTCACAAATATTATATAAGACAATTATTCTAAAAAATTATTTATCCAGAGTTCAAATTTAGCTGTTCATTCTTCATTTTTATTTGTTAAATCTGACAGCCCAGCTGACCCAGTTATTCAGGCTATCAACAGCTTTTATGGAAGGATAGTTTGGAAGTAGGAGTGTATAGAGATGTGGGTTTTGAATCAAGTTAGATCCAGAATCCAGTGCTGTCTTAGAGGTTTTGGCTGTGTCTCTTTAAGGACAATTGCGTCCTTCATCAAATTAGAGGTATCTTTGCCTATGCTATGGTTTTTCTCTTAGCAATGTTAATATGTCCACTCTCATCTTGATATAGCCAACCTCCAAACTTTGTCTTAAACTCTAAGTTAATTTTAGACCAAGGATTTCTAACTCTCTATTGAAGGAATGTCTCTGAAGTTTTAAGCAAGGATCTGAAACATGTAATTCCTTACAAGAACATTTTTGTTAAATCAATAGCTTGTAATTCCCATGTCACCTCTTTTACTCTGGTGAAATTAATCAACTACGGCACATGCCCTGCCCTTTCTGAACTGCTCCATCTTTATGTCTATCGTAACTCTAAGTTTTTAATTGGAATAGCAACCGACTCAGCTGGAACTTGTCAGCCACCTCTGGACTACTCTGTGTTTTGTGTCTGTCTTCATTATAGTGCTCACCATTTTATGTTATATTTATTGCTTGTGTCTCCTGTAAGCCTATAAATCCTTTTATCCAAAACAAGATAAAAATTACAGGCATGTCACTGTAGGCGTCAATAGACATTTACTTATGAACTTGTGGCTGTTGTCAGTCATTTAAGAGACGTTATGTGACACTTAGGTACAAGCTTTGAGAAGCCCATTTTGGGGCTAAAGGTCACTGATTTTGTGAAGTATGTCTTTGAATACTGTCATGCTTTATCTTTCCTTTCTCTGTCTTGAGGTGGCATGGGAACACTGGGAATGTCTTTAGCTGGGGCTATTGTTTTTATTGCCATATATGAGGTAGGGGATGGCAAAGCTTGGACCGCTATTTTTCCCCTGGAGCAAATAGAGGCAGAGGAGCTAATAATATTTTAGTTGAATTTTCACCTTTTGAATTCTTTCAGTTCTGGTAGCTCAGCTGTTCCTGTGGGTCACATCCGTGTGACATCAAAGGACTGCCATTCCCTCCCCATGCAGCAGGCTCCCCACTCACCACCCTGTACCTGCTGGATTATTACAATGCTTAGAAAAACCCACTCAGGCTTCCTTCTCTTACCCATGACCCCCCGAGAGAGACCGTTGGTGTCAATGCTATGGGCCTTGTCTTTCCCACCGTTGAACCTGGGGAATCACTTTAGAGAAGAGAAAATATTCTACTCACCTGGAGTTATGAATTGTTGATTTAGAGTTTACTTGGTATTTAGGTCCTCTGGTCTCCATGGCAACCAGCATTCTCCCTTCAGACTATAGTTATCAAAACTTATTTATACCAGGAATTTTGCTTCCTTTTCTCTTTCTTTCTTCCTGTCAATTTATTTATTCTTATGGGTACAAACTCAATTAACATAGTGCTGATTTTTGTAAGGACCTTTTCTTTCAGGCATATCATGTACTTTGACCCCGTGTCTCCTGTTTCCTCTTCCCTCCCCTTATGTGTCCACCACTTTGCTTTCTTTTCCTAGTCTTTGCATTTGAGCTCTCTGTCTCTGTCTACCCCCCCCCACATGCATAGATACACAGTCATATATGTATAGTTCTGTGTATTTATATAAAATCTAGGCCTCATAAATGTGAGAAAATGTGATATTTGCCTTTCTGAGTCTGACTGACTCTGAATAATGTGATTATCTCATCTCACCCATTTTCCAGCAAGCATGATTTCGTTCTTCTCTGTGGTTGAATACAACTCCATTTTCTGCACCTGCTCATCCATTACAGAACCTAGGCTGATTCTGTAACCTGGTTATTGTGAGCATTTCTGTGGTAACATGGTATGTGGGCATCTCTAGGGCAGAGTTCGCAACAAGGCTGGGGCATATGACAACTGTACTTTGTTTTCTGAGGAACATGCCTACTGGCTTCATAGTGGCTGGGTAAATTCACATTCTCTCCAGACACTGGGTTTTCTTTCCCCTGACTGATACTTTGCCAGCATTTGTTGATATTTGTTTTCTTAACAATAACCATTCTGACTGGGGTGAGACAGCATCTCAATGTAGTTGTAATTGGCGATTCTGTAACAGTTGAGGATGCTGAACACTTCTTAATACGCTTACTGGCTATTTATACTTATCTTTTGAGAAATGTCTGTTCGTTTTATTAGCTAATTTAATGATTGGCTATTAGGTGTTTCAATAACTTTTTTGTTCCTTATTTATTCTACATGTGAAATCTCCATGAGGTGTATAGCTAGCAAAGTTTTCCTCCCTTTTCTGCGAACTTTCTCCTCACTTAATTGTTTTATTTGATGTGTCACTGCTTTTTAATTTCATGCAATCCTATTTGTTGATTTTTGCAATTATTTGCTATGATATTAGAGCCCTTTTCAGAAAATCCTCACCTGACTCTTAAAGTATCTTCACTATCTTTTTCCTTAATAGCTTCATTGTTTGACTTTACAGTAAGATTGTTGACTTCCACACAAGGAGAGACACAGATTCGTCTACATGTAGAAGTTCCCCTGCGTCACTTGTTGAGGAAGCTTTGCTTTCTCAATGTTTGTTTCTGAAAGCTTTGCTTTTCCTTTTCATTTGCATAGCTTTCTTAATACAGTAGATCATTTACTATCTCTCTTTTATAGCAAGATTGTTTTCATTTAATTGAGTATTAAATATTCTTTATATATTGTGGGTAGAAGAATTTTATCAATGTATGATTTACTTTCTCGTTCTGTGGTATATGTGGCTTTTTATTTTCTTCATATCATCAGTAATGTTGTCCCCACTTTCTAAAAAGACAATTCTTGGTGTGGTTTCAGGGTTGGGGAAAATTGTTTATGAGTGTTACATTTTAGAATTCTGTGCCTAACTCAAGGTAAGACCTTTTTTTTTAATGTTTTATTCTGGAAGCTTTAGAGGTTTATGGTTATATATTATTCTCTGACCTTTCTAAATAAGTCTCACATGAAATGTGAGTCATGAATCATCATAATTGTTATTGTAATGTGTTAGTGTCCAAATAGTCCAGCACCATGTGTTGAAAGACAGTCCACTGGGATGCCATTTGACCACTGTTAACAGTTACTCGTGTGGGGGTCTGTTTCTGAACTCTCATGTCTGTTGTGTCAACATGTTGGTCCCTTTTATATCACTCCCACACTGTCTTGCTGTGGTGGTTTGAATGAGAACACCGCCCCCCCATAGACGCCAAGTATTTGGACACTTGGCATCAGTTAGTGGTGCTGTCTGGGGAGGATCTTGGAACCTTTAGGAGATGTGGTGGTGCTGGAGGAAGGGCGTCATTGGGGTGGGCTTTGATAGTTCTTAAACTTTGCTGAATTTCCAGTTTTTGCTCTGCCTTCCTGTGCCTGTTGGAAGATGTGAGCGTTCAGCTTTCTGCTCTGGCCACCTCCTGCTGCCCTGCCTCCACACTGTGATGGACTCTAAGCTTCTGGAACCGGAAGTCAAATAAACTCTTCCTTCTGTAAGCTGCCTTGGTCATGGCATTTTATCACAGCATCAGAGAACTAAAAGACTTGCTCATTGTACCTTTACAATAAAGCAGAATGCGGTAACAGAAAGTCCAATAAGCAAAACACTGGTCTCACTGATGTACCGTTCCAGACATGGTACGCAGAAACCTAGGCTTGAAGAACCTTTGCTTCAGCATTATTTGCAAAAACAGGCATTTTCAGTAAAACATATAAGTGAAGGTAGCAACATATTTAAAATGTTATTATTTTCTTTCCTTAAAAAAATAACACAGGGCTGGCGAGATGGCTCAGTGGTTAAGAATACTGGCTGTTCTTGCAGAAGACCTGGGTTCAATTCCCTGCATCCACATGACACCTAACAACTGTCTGTAACTCCAATTCCAGGGGATCTGATAGCCTCTTCTGTCCTCCAAGGTCATTGCATGACACAGGTGCACTTATTTACATGCAGGAAATACACACATACACGTAAAATTAAAAAAACAAACCAAAACACATAATCCCCTAGTAAGGCTAACTCCACCCCCCCCCCCCCCCCGCCAAAAAAAGGGTATTATGAGGTTGTCTAACCAGAGAAGACCATTCAGACACAGAAAATAAAGTCTTTATAGCCTGGCAGGTGACTACTCTGGGCAGAATAATCATATCCAGAAATGAAAAGTTTAAGTTCCCAAGCTTAGGGATGGAAAGTCCCCTTAACAATTTCTATTCTGTAAGAGCAAGCCAAGCAGAAGGTACAGAAGCCATAAATCTGCCATTAGCAGGAGCAACCAGGCACACGCCAACCTGTTCTCAAACCCACACCTTGGTGCACCTGGTCAGGCCTTTTTGCTCTCACATTTGAGTTAACTGCCTCTAGCTTTATCTACTGGGTTTAACTGGGGCTTGCTTGTAACATGGTATAGGTATGGTCAGTCTTGAGGTGCCCCACCTCAAGGAAAGAGAGAAGAGAGAGATGAGACCATAACTGTGATCACATGGATAACAAAAAGATACTTTAAAATATTAACAACTCTATGCCTGAAAATTTGATAGCCTAGAATAAATAATCCAATTCTTAAAAATAACACAAGACAGTGAACATAGAAGTCACCTTAATACTTAACTCTTTCAAAGTACCCAGGACTACAGTGGTCTGTCTTTACTATTATATTCTAGACCTTCCTAGCAGAGGTTGCCATGGTCACCTATCTGTAACACAGCATTTCAATGTATGAAGTATCTCAGGCCTCATGCAATTGATTTTCTTTGCAGCTTTTCACACCTGTGTTCAACAGTTTTTTTTTTTCCAGATTTAGGTGTGTGATGGTAGAAACATGCAAGGTCCTTACAATTTTATAGTTCATTTACAAGTGACTCAGTGAGACCCTCTGGATGATACTGTCAAACCAACACACAGACTCGGCAGAGGACACTCATGAAGAAAATACTTTGGTGACCTCAAAACTGTTTCCTGCTCACTTGAGCTCTGCCTGCTGCCGTGCAAAATATACTTCAGTTTCTTAACTAAGCCTCTTTTTTTTCCTTTTACATAAGACATACTTACATTAATACAGCCCCCAAATACATATACAATATAAATATTTCAGATTTTTCAAGTGAAGCTCTATTGTTTCATCTGTCAGTCTTTCTCTAACTTTTATTTTAGAGGGCTCATTGGAAGATCTTTTTAAAATGCAGATTCTGCATTTCTAACAAGCTTTCAGGTGATTCTAAAGTTGTGGGC
>NW_008334929.1:2795336-2804293 GCF_000622305.1 Nannospalax galili | reverse complement strand
TTTTTGGTCTTTTTGAGACAGGGTCTCCCTGTAGCCCCAGCTGTCCTGGAACTCACTATGTAGACCAGGCTGGCATTGAACTCACAGAGATCTGCTTGCCTCTGCCTCCCGAGTGCTGCTGGAGAAGAAAGCTTTTGACCGATCAAATGGATAGACACAATTCAACTGGATATTTTGAAGCCACTGTAAAGAATGGAGGCGGAATTACCCAAGCTTGCAATATTTACTCTTGTGATTTGAATGAGAATTGTCCCCTGTAGACTCACATGTTTGAACACTTGGTCCTCAGCTGCTGTTTGGGAAGGTTGTGGAAGCCCTTAAGAGGTGGAGCCTTCCTGGAGGTACTTCACTGGGGGGGGGGTGGACTTTGAGGTTTTATGGCCTGGCCCAACTTCCACTTTGATCTCTGCTCTGTATTGCCAATGCAATGTGACAGGTGGATTTCAGGATCCTGCTACCTGTGTCCTGTGAATTTGTATGACACTGAATTAGGAAGCATTGCACTTGGGACAAGCTGGCTCAGCAGGTAAAGCACTTGCCATCAAGACTGACAACCTGTGTTTGATTCTTGGAACTCACATGTTGGAAGGAGAGAATAAATTCCTGGAAGTCGTCCTTGGACCTCCACATATCTGCCATGTCCTATGGGCACCCACACACATACACTCACATATACAAAATAAATAACTTTTTAATGTGAAAGGAAGTATTGACTAATTTCTTTTGTAGAGAAATTTTAAGACAGTATGGATTTAGTCTGCTACATGTTTTTACTGATTAGCCTTACAAAAGTCTACAATGAAGAAAACAAGTAGGTCTAAAAAATAAAAATACGCAGCTTGGGGAAGAAAAAAGCATTAAGAGGTATAAGGTTGCAGTCATACATGAGATAAAGCGATCAGCACTGTTAAAAGAAGCCTCCTGGTCCCCACTGCACCAATAGCAAAGGTGCCCTGAGGGCCAGACCCCACCCAGCTAAGGCTCCAGCTACTGAAAAGAGAGCTTCGGGGGCTGCTTGTTCTTGAAAGAATGCCAGGGAAGGTTTTCACCAGCTTCAGTATATAGAAGCTGTCACCACTGTGGTTCAAGGGAGCCAGGCCCTTTCTTGTCTGTTGGATGTATATAATTTGGTTTCTGCTTTTACAGTTAAGAGATTGCCTTGAATCTCAGAAGAGACTTTGAACTTTAGAGCAGTATTCAAGCTGTTGAAGACTAAGGAGATTTTTGAAGGTTGACTTGTGAATGAAAAAGTTCCCAGAAAATCCTGCTTCTTGGACTGAACTTTCTGTAGAGTTGACCAGCTGACTAGCACTTGGGAGCCTGTGGAGAGTCTGGAATGTTGCAGGTCCAGAGCCCAATTACTACTTATCTCAGGCTGCGTTTAGCCCCTAAACAGCCATTTCTTTGCCCATCTCTGTTTCACCTAATGTCCTGTGACTAACAGATAAAAACCATTTGGACTGTATTAACTTAGCTGATCATCAGGTTCCACTAATCAAAAAGCTAAGAATGTCATCAGATAGCATCTGAGACCTATAGTAGAACTCCCCCAATTTTGCTATCACCCACCTCCTGAATGTATCCACCAATGTATTTGAAAAGTGTCTTGATTTATGGCTTTTCTTTGTTCTGTTGCTATAAAAATGTAAGCCAGGTGTGGTGGCGTACGCCTTTAATCCCAGCACTTGGGAGGCAGAGGCAGGCGGATCTCTGTGAGTTTGAGGCCAGCCTGGTCTACATAGTGAGTTCCAGGACAGCTGGGACTACAGGGAGACCCTATCTCAACCCCCCCCCCCAAATGTACTGTAACTGTTACCATGCCAGAACATGGAATTTGGGGTAATCGGAATCCATGTTCCTGGGCCATAGTCACTCATATTTGGCTCAGAATAAGCAGTCTCTTAGCCCCTTTGAGGTGAGAGTTATGCATTTTGCATCATGAGTTGGCCCTGGCCTCATGGGGGCCAGGGGGTAGAATGTTTTGATTTTGATATGTAATGAGTATGTAGTATTCCCCTTAGTCTCATGCTTGTTCCCCCAGTGTTGCTGTTTGGGGAAGTTATAGAAGCTTTGGAGGTGGAGTCTTGCTGGAGGAAGTCTATCACTGGGGGTGTGTTTTAAGATTGTGTAGCATAGCCCCACTTTTCATTCCCTCTCTCTCTCTCTCTCTCTGCTCCCTGTATATGGATGAAATGTGAACTCTCTTCCTCCTGACTACTTAGCCAGCCTCAGACTCCTGATGCTACACCTTCCCTGTCATGGTGAACTGTGTCCCCTATGGAACTCTAAGCCATCATGGTGAACAGTGTCCCCTATGGAACTCTAAGCCATAATAAACCATTTTCCCCTTTTCAGGTTTTGTCAGGGTATTTAATCATGGCAACAGGAAATGAATATGCACACTGTTTAAATTTTTAAAAGTGAAGTGAAAAATTCCCTTTATTATGACTATGCATATTTTCATGGAAACATATGCGAAGACAATTCTGAAAGAATATAAAAGAAATTTAATTAGAGATTGCAGTTGAGTGTGGGGACCTAAAGGCCCCATCTTGCCAAGGTGGTGCCGAGAGGAAGTTACTGGGGCATGGCCTTACTTGCTTTGAAAGTCTGATGGTAACTTCTGCACTGCTGAGGAGTGCATGATCAGTGTGTGACCATCTTTAAGATACACCCTCAGGGGGGAGGGGGATTTCCAGATGCCTTTATAAGCTCTGTAATGCCTGCAATAAATGAGTTCCTGCTTGACTAGACTCCCCGTTGCATCTGATTGTTCCTGGTGCTGGGGGTGGCAAGGGCTGGTGAACGGCATGCTTATCATCCCCAAGCATTACTGTGTGGGGGTCGCAGGCTCGAACCCCTTGCAACTGGCGCTCAACATGGGGCTCGAAGGAAGGTGAAAAGAAAAGGATTGGGGCCAATTGAGATTTCAGGGTAAGCGAGACCTGAAAGATGGGTAACGCAACTAATAAGCCTGAGGATCTGGCGCTTAAGGTGCTGAGAGATATGCTTAAAAATAGGGCATTGGACCTGTCAGATCTGGCAGCTCAAAAGGTTTGGGCAGAGGCCGTTCATTTGGCTCCCTGGCTACTTGGAGCTAATATTTTTACTGGGGATACGTGGGAACATGTGGAATGCCTAGCTTGACAAAGGGAGGTTCAATTGGGGATTGATCCACTGCTGGGGCTCTCAGAAGTGAAACCAAAAGCAGCCAAAGTAACAAGCGGCACCTCGGGTATGCCCTGGCCAACTTCAGGGCTTCAGATGGAGCTAAAGGGAGGTGCG
Source organism: Nannospalax galili (assembly GCF_000622305.1). Lineage (NCBI taxonomy): Eukaryota > Metazoa > Chordata > Mammalia > Rodentia > Spalacidae > Nannospalax > Nannospalax galili. The sequence continues at coordinate 2,801,008 of NW_008334929.1, read as the reverse complement.
ACCCCTGGTGGTGGCAGGGTTATCCGCCAACCTCACAAGATATTTTGGGGGATGCACAGATCTGCATAACCACTGATAACAAGGCCTTTTATGATGACCTTTTTGACCTTGAAGAGTCTGATAGGCTTCCAGAGTCATCAACTCAGGGGTTGTCGTGCCATATCAATTACAGGGGCAACCAAAGAAAGAGCATTGGGTTCACCCCCAATTCTAGGGGCCACTGCCCCCCAGATTCTGGCTATCTGGTGGTCCCCTGGGTTCCTGGTATGGGTGGAGCAGTGGCCATTTCCTGAGACAAAGCTACAGGCTTTAAAGGAAATTGTGCAGGAACAATTACAGTTGGGCCACATCCGGCCTTCTATAAGTCCATGGAACACACCTGTCTTTGTTATTAAGAAACCCTTTGGCAAATGGAGAATGTTGTAAGACTTGCATAAAGTCAATGCTAGGATGACCCTAGTGGGTACACCCTTAAGGGGGCTGCCTTGGATCCCTGCTATTCCCTCAAATTTATTTCTTATAGTTATAGATATTAAAGATTGTTTTTTCTATCCCTCTACAACCCCAGGATTGTGAAAAATTTGCTTTCTCTGTACCTTCCACCAACTTTAAAACGCCTGATGAGAGGTATGAATGGACTGTTTTACCCCAAGGTATGGCCAATAGCCCAGCATTATGCCAAAGCTATGTGAAGACCCTTTTGGGGCCTGCTCACTTGCTGCCACATGCCACTGTGTACCTTTATATGGGTAATATAATCTTGGGAGCTCCGAGCCCCCAACAATTAGAAGAGTTATATAAGTTTACTCAGGAATGTCTACAGACAGGCAGACTCCATGTATCTGCTGATAAAATACAGACTATTGCTCCCTTTCAAACTCTGGGAGCCATACTCTCTTTGGAAGGAGTAAGCCCTTTAAAACCACAACTGGCTGTCAAGCCCACCGTAACCCTGACAGAGCTACAAAAATTATTAGGAGAAATTAATTGGCTACGAGCCTGGATGCCTATTCCCACTGAGACTTTAAGACTACTGTTTCAGTTGCTAGTAGGGAAACAGCCTTCAGAACTAATTCACCTGGACATCTTATAGGAGGTCCAGGATGCCCTGGACCGAGTCCAACTTGCCTGGTACACGACTAGTAAAGATCTTGAGGTATGGGTACTCTCTGGTGAGACCCTGATGACATCCATCCTTACACAAGATGGGAAGCCCCTTCAATGTGTGCATGCCTCTCGGGGAGGCATACCTCAGGTTTATACACCCATGGATCAATTGGCTGACATGATTGAGAAAGGATGTGATGTAAGTCTGAGACATTATGGCATAGACCCTCTTAAAATTGTTATCCCCTATTGGCTTAGGGATTTTGAATGGCTCTGCAGAAATAATAACCGAGTGGCCATAGCCTTGGGAGGGTTCCTGGGAAATTTGGACTGTCATTATGGCCTTCATAAATGGGTAGCCTCCTTTCATGCCCTCTGTTGGGACACTCCCTGGTTCTTTGTCAGGGAGCCCTTAGTGAAAGCCCACAGATTTTGAGCTGCAGTGGTAGTATACCCAGGGGCAGATGAGAAACCCAAAAATATGTCCACACTTGTGATGGCCCAGCTCAATTCAAGGAACTCATGGCCATTGCTTTAGCATTAACAAAGATAAGTGAGCCCATGAATTTGTTTTCTGACAGTCTCTATGTAGTCAATTTTCTTCAAGGGCTATTAGGTTCTCATATCAGGTTGGATGAGAACACCATTACTCCCTTGATGATTCAGACTCATATGCTCCTTAAAGAGAGAGAAGCCCCTATCTTCTTACTGCATCTTAGGGGGCACCAAGGATTTCCTGGGCTTTTAACCCAAGGCAATGCAGAGTCAGACAAGGTGGCTTCCACCCAGGTCCTGTCAGCAGGCCTGAATGAAGCCCAGGGGTTACATAACCTCACTCATGTAAATTGGCAAGGACTCCATAAGAGGTTTCCTCAAGTTCCCATCAAGGACCTAAAGAAGATTGTACATACCTGTAAGTCTTGTCACCCATTTCTACAGGTACCGCCTCTGCAACAGCCAGGGGTAAACCCCGGGAGACTCAAGCCCAATTCCTTGTGGCAAACGGAATGCTCCTTTTGGAAAGCTTAAGTATATTTTTGTGTCCATCGACACATTCTCACATGCCTGCTGGGCTACCACTCATACAGGAGAGAAGTCTAAATATGCTCAGTCTCATTTTCTCCAGTGCTTTGCTACATTGGGATTGCCCCAAAGAATTAAAACTGATAATGGACCATGTTTTGTGAGTAAAAATTTACAAGATTTCCTTTCACTTTGGAGAATTCAACACAATACAGGAATTCCCTACGATCCCCAAGGTCAAGCCATTGTAGAATGCAACCATCAAAACCTAAAAATTCAATTACAAAAACAAAAAGGGGGAATAAGCCCCCACCAACTGTTGGGTATGGCCTTATTCACTATTAATATTCTTAATTTTCAAAAAAATCAGTTGGAATCTCAATTCCAGAAGCATTGGGGACGACAGGAGCAGAGACCTGAGGTATGGGTAAGGTGGAAGGACCCCATTACAGGACAATGGAGAGGACCAGATCCATTGCTAACCATGGGTTGAGGCTTTGGCTGTGTCTACCCTACAGGAGATTCAAACCGCATATGGGTGCCTGTGAAAAACCTTAAGTGGGTAGGCCAGGATCTGACTGACTAGCATGACAGTCCATGGACAATAGTTCATGAGACAAAATTCCTCTATTTATATCCATCTGAGGTGAAGGATCCAGTTCCTTGGCTTCATTGCCAGTCAGCCTTTTCGACAACTGGCTGATTGGCTAAAAGGTACATGGTCTCAGAAGTATTTCAACTTGTCCTACACTTTGTTTCTCTTGAATACTTATCTTTACGTGTCTTTACTAGATAATTTGGCGACAGAGGACCCTTAGAACTGCCACGGCCTACCTCATCATGATTATGGTCTTCCCCAGGAATATACCCCCTCTGGTTGTCCACGCTTGGCTAACCGAGTTAGGAAGAGACTAAGACCATCACGGGCTGGCATTACCCAGGTGGCTGCCCTTAATCATGACACATTTTTAGCCAAGGACAGGTAATATGTCCCATGACAAGCACTCCTAAGACAGGATATGCACATGGCCAGGTGCATGGTCCAATGATGGGCAAGGCTCGGTCAGAGGTGACACAACCTAAGACAGGCAAAAATGCATAAGATTAGAGGAAGGAGATAGCCATCTCTCCTCAGGGAGCCATCTATGAGATGGGTAATCCGTGAAATAAAGTCAGTCCGGCCTTAAAATAAAAATGAAAGGGGGAGATGTGGGGACCTAAGGGCCCCGTCTTGCCAAGGTGGTGCTGAGAGGAAGTTACTGGGGCGCGGCCTGACTTGTTTTGAAAGTCTGACAGATACTTCCACACTGCTGAGGAGTGCATGATCAGTGCGTGACCATCCTTAAGATACACCCTCAGGGGGAGGGGGATTTCCAGATGCCTTTATAAGCTGTGTAATGCCTGCAATAAATCAGTTCCTGCTTGACTAGACTCCCCGTTGTGCCTGAGTGTTCCTGGTACTGGGGGTGGCAAGGGCTGGCGAATGGCGTGCTTACTCATCCCCAGTCATCATTGCATGGGGGTCACAGGCTTGAATCCCCTGCAGTTGAGGAGGAGCTGTGGGAGCCTGGAGATGCAGGCACTCTTTCTTTTATGGTATCTAGCAACATTTGTTTTTGTCATAATCAAGAAGTATTTAAAATATACACAGATGTATACAGAAAATGAACCTCCCAAATATAACAAGAGGTGTTGAAGGTATTTGCTACTGGACAGAGATCTCAGTCAATATGACACACCTGAGGATCATACCTAAGGTCGTCCTCTGACCTCCACACACAAGCATACACATGTGCATGCTCCCCCCATGAACATGCATGCACAGAACATGCACATGAACATACACACACATGCATGCACCTGTACACATCTGCATAAAGAAATAAAATGCTGCTATAGATTTTCTTTTTTTCTTAGTATGTTGACAAAATAACTGTCCTTTTTACCCTTTAAAAATTTTAATATATTTTAGTTTATTATAAAGACTGCACAAGTTGGATTCACGGTGACATTTCCATACATGAATATATTTTGCTTTGGTCCTGTCTGCCCACCCTTCTACACTCTACTTCCCCTGGGTTTCCTTTCCAGTCACTAAGAGGACTCTTTGAATTTCAGGACCTTTTGTTTCCATATCTGAAAGAAAACACTTGTAATTACAATTTCACACAAGATGATGCTTTCTACTTCTACCTGTTTTCCTGTGACAGGGTCTTCTTTTCATGGCTGAATAACACTGTTTACATATAATATTCTTCATTCATCTATTGACTGGCACCCAGGCTGACTCCTGTGATACTTTGGCTAATGTGGATGTCATAGTAAACAAGCACATCCTGCTCGTTTGTGTTGACTCCCTTTCCTGACAAAAACCCAGAAATGGGAAACTAAATGACAGTTGTGTTTTCAAGGTTCAGAGGAAACTCCATGCTGCATTCCCCCAATGACTATATTAACTCGTGTTACTAACAGTGTGTAAGGGCTCCTTCTTCAAATCCTAGCATTTCTTGGTAATACCAATCTTAGCTCAGGGAAGAGGGCATCTCACTGCAGTTTCCATTTGCCTGATGACTAAATGAACTTTTTTTTTTCACACAGTTACTGGCTATTTGTATTTCTTTGGTGTCTATTCAGATTTTTGCATCCTTTGAACAACCTGGTATTTTTTTTTTCACCCTTTTGATCCCAAACGTTACAGCTACCAGCATTTGAGGGTTGGCATGAATTTTCCCATCTATGCTTTTCTAGGTAATTACATCGGAACATTGGAGATATTCTGTGTTGTAGAAAATGTACTAGATCAGAAATCAAAGCTGGGCATGGAAGTGCAGAGGCAGAGGCAGGTGGATCTCTGTGAGATCGAGGCCAGCCTGCTCTACACAGTGAGTTCCAGGAGACTGCTTCAGGTAAATCCCCACTCAGCAGCTTCTGACATCAGAGGAGTCATGTGTCCTCTCTGGGCTACAGATTGCTGACACACAATCCATTCTCTCTGGGTCCACTCAATCTCTATCTGTCCAGTCATGTTTGTGATGTCTTTTAGATTCATTTCTGACCATACTAAATTATGGATTTGTTTGTGACGTTTTTGTGCTTTGGTATTTATTACTGTGCCTTGTTCCTATTTTCCCTCACTCACCTTCCTTGTCCCTCCTGCCCCTCCCCACCCCCATCCTTTCCTCTTCTGCCTCCACCACACACATATATTTCACATGTATGTTACAAGCACACACACATACATGTATTCTCCGTATGAGAAAGAATGGGATATTTGTCTCTCTTTTTTCCCCTCCCATTGTGCTCTGTTCTTCTGTTTTCCTCTCTCTCTTTAGACCCCTTCCCTTTATATAGTCACATAGTTCCCTTGCTACTTTTATGCTTTTGAGATACATAGCCTAGGTTATCTTGAATTCATTAATAAGGATGGCCTTGATTTCCTGATCCTTCTGTCTCTACCTCTTGATTACTGGGATTATAGGCGTGCACCACTATATCCAACTTCTCCTTTCTGCTTTCATATATATATATATATGGAGAGAGAG
>NW_008334929.1:2792551-2795324 GCF_000622305.1 Nannospalax galili | reverse complement strand
AGAGAGAGAGAGAGAGAGAGAGAGAGAGAGAGAGAGAGAGAATGGGAGAGAGAGGGAGAGAGGCTATCATATTTGTCTTCCTGTGTCTGGCTTATTTTGTTTAACAAGATCATCTTAGGGATACTGGAAATATCCTTTTCTGTCCTCATTTTGAAATTGACTAAGACTTTGATTCAGATGACAGGAAACAGTACTGTGCATTATTATACTGTTCCACTGGGTATGGGTTTGGCTCTAAGAAAAGACAGATTTTGGCTGAAGATCTGCTCCCTAGATTCATCCCAATCAAATGAAAAAGTCGTGGAAAAAAAAAAAGAGTGACCAGTCTACCTGATGAGGAGCTGGAGACCACCAGTTTCTCTCAACCCCCTGCCCATGAGGAGTGTTTTCTTAGACTGTGCTGTGATTTCTGAAGTGACCGTGGGTTCATTTTTTGTCACTGGTTTACTGTCTGTGTTATGGGCTTGGGGAAACATGAATAACTGCCATGTCAGGAAGCCTAGCTCAGGTCTTGCTTTTCTTCCTGTCAAAGGGGGAAAACTGACCAATGTTCAGATCCAAGGCTATGAAACCAATGAAGAGCTACATGAATGTTTTGGAAGGCAGCTTGATGTTTTGGAAAGGATTAATGGAATTTATTTCTTTAAATAAAAGACATAAACATAAATGTATAGACTATTTGCTAAATGGGAGAGGGCTGTTATGAGCTCTTTGCCAGAAAGGACCATGTGGGTTTAGGCATCTATTCAAAATGGAAGAATGAGACTCACATGATGTTGGATGTATTTCTTGGGTGAAAGATTTAACAGTAAAATGCACTTTTGTAGACATATCTATACGAAACATGGTTAGCACCTTTAAGCTATACATGCCTATTTGATGATGGCATATACTTACTTCCCCCTTGTTTTGACATAAATGGAATAAAAATAGTTTAATTAGTAATTTATTACTGTGAAATGAACCATCTTCCAACTTAGATGCTTTAAAAAATCCAAAGTGCTTGTTACCCCATGTTATTTCTGAGAATTAAGAGCTTGGGCAGTGAACTTGGATGATCTGGTTCAGCATCTCCCACATGGTCACACTCATGACACTGACCAGCAGTGTCATCACTGGAGGCTTGTTGGGGACTGCAGGACTGGCTCCCTCACAAGGCTATTGGAGGAAAGCATTGTTCCTTTATGGGGACAAAGGCCCTGAGTTCCTCACCAAGTATACCTCACTGGAGAGCTATTGGCATGTGCTCATGACGTGGTAACAGGCTCCCCGGAGCAAGCTGTCCAAAGAGAAAGTCCACGGAGCACACCATAGTGGCATGTGTGATGTACCCATGCACAACACCCATGATGAGTTCTGACACACGTCCTTATGTAAAGCCAGTACTCAGAAGGATGAAATATCTAAGAATGTGTCTTCTTAACTTAATTGCAATGAACAAAATCAAAGCTCTAATTCTTCAGTTTTACTGGTCATATTTCATGCTCTGTGCAGTTGCTGGTGACTTGGGGAGCATGGGCCCAGCCCATCACCATCACCACAGAAAGCTTTATAGGGTGGCTTGCCATCAGCACCCCACATACTATCCAAGAGCCTCAGAATTTACCTGGAAAAAGAGGAAAAGACTGAACACACACACAAAAAAATAAAACCTCACAGTCTCTTCATGGCTTCCCCCAGAGTGACACACATCTACATGCATTGTATTGGCCGACACACCCATCAAAAGGTAAGGGACTCTGGACAGCGGTCTAGGAGGAATAACTTCAGGTCCCCAAGTGATAGCCTGTAAATGTGACCCTAGTGCTGCATGCTGTCTTTGACCTGTCCTCCGGCAATGGGATGGTGAGGACTCCATGTGACTAGGATTATAGGTCATGACTCTTAAAATGACAGTGTTACAGAAGACTGAGGCACAGGGCCCACCATGAACAGTGAAGGAATCCAAGAGATTCATGGAGAAGTTGGGAAAAGTTTATTCACTCCTGTGTCCTCCAGTGGAGTTTCCTCCTGAAAATCCCAAGCCTGGACCTCAGCTACTCTACAGTTTTTATGCCCATGGCTGAGGGGAGGTGAGTTTACATTTCAGCTTATATGACTGCAGGCCGGGGGTCCAGGCTCAAGGGGAATGATCCCTGGTCTACTTGACCAGAGAAGGAGACTGCAAGTCTGAAACCCCTCGGTGATAATTGTACCTTGCAGAAGCAGAAGCAGGGGTTAAAAAACATGGACATGTCTACTGTTTTGTCAGAGGAGGGTGAGGCGACTGTTTCTTAGAACGCCCTTTTCCTTTTATTTGTGGGATTTACTAATGGTGGCTATCGCCCTATTAACACAGCTGTTAACATTTTTAGTTGAGTTCACTCATAATTCCTTGATCCAGTGTTAGAACTGTCCTGGCTTTTTCCACACTCGAAAGTAGTGGTTTCATATGGTCTTAATGTTTCTTTCCATCTATTGATTATATTTGCTTCTACTAAAACAGGGCTGTTTGAATGTATCAACAACTGGCTCTTTTTCACATAGTCACAGCCCCCTGCCACAGGTGTTCTTGAAGTGTGAGAAGGGGCATTTCCAGCTAACTTAATGACTGAGGCATAGGGTATCCAAATATTAGGTCAAGAATTACTCTGAGGATTTCTGTGGAGGTGTGTTTGGATGAGATTAACATTCAAATCAACAGTCTGTGTTAGACTTAGCGTGGGTGGGTGTGATAGCTAATCCTGGGTGTCAACTTGACTGGATCTGGGATTAACTGAAATGAGAGAGATCT
>NW_008334929.1:2784899-2792277 GCF_000622305.1 Nannospalax galili | reverse complement strand
CTATTTTTATATATCTCTCTCTCTCTCTCTCTCTCTCTCTCTCTCTCTCTCTCTATATATATATATATATATATATATATTTACATATATTTATTTATTCTACCAGTTCTGTTTCTTTGGAGAATGCTGACTAATACAGTGGGTCTCCTCAAATCAGTTGAAGACTCAGTAGCAGAAGGAGGTTGATCCTCCTCTAGTTAGAGAGAAACATTACTTTGCCTCTCTGCCTTCAGGCTACTTCATCAGGTTCTTCTTGTTTTCAAACTCAAACTGAACCATTGGCTCTTCCTGTGGCTGGCACTTGCTGGACTCCAGACTAGAACTCCACCATGAGTTGTCCTGGTTCTCAGGTCTTTGAACTGAAATGGTACCAACAGCTCTCCTCGGTATCTACCTTGTTGATGCCCTTCTCAGATCTTGGGACTTGTTCATATTCATAACTGTATGAAACAAGTACTTACAATAAACTTGTCATACATAAATAGATCTCTTTCTGTATATATGTATTCCCATATATGCCAAATCCAGATATCATATGTACTAGTTTCTTCTCAGTTGCTGTGATACACTACCCTGACAAAAGTAACTTAAGACAGAAAGGGTTTATTTAGGATCACAGATCTAGGGTACAGTTAGTTAATCATGGGGGAAGTCCTGGTGGCAGGAGCTTAAGAGAGCTTTCCACATTACAACCACAGTCAAGTGGAGAGCAACAAATGGCTGCCTCCACTCAGTTCCCTCTCCATTTATACAGTCCAAGATTCTAGTCAGGGTATGAGTCCATCCACAATGGGAAGGTCTTCTCTCCTCATTTTACATAATATAATCTCCCTTAAGTATGCCCGGAGGCCATACTTAGATTGTCAAGTGGATAATTAATGCTAACATCATACCATATATGACCAGCCTTGGTAAAAATGGAAATGTATAAATCTTTCACATAAATACTTTAGTCAAAGGTCATGAGATATATTTTAAAGATTGATTGCTACCAGAGAATCCAGATGTGCATCCCAGGTCTCATGCAAGCAAGTGACTGGCAGAATTTAGAATTACCCTGGGCTGGAGAGATGGATCAGTGGTTCAGAGTGCTGGCTGCTCTTGCAGAGGACCCAGGTTCGATTCCCAGCACCCAGATGGCGGTTGACAACTGTCTATAACTCCAGTTCCAGGGAATCCGATGCCCTCTTCTGACCTCCATGATCAACTTGATACACCTGAGAAGAAGAAACCTGAATTGAGGAATTTCCTTTATCAGACTGGCCTGTGCTCAGTTCTATGAGACATTTTCCTGATTGTAGAGTGATGTGGAGGGCTCAGTTCACTGTTGCGATGCCACCTCTGGGCAGGAGTGTGTAAGAAAACAGGGCTGAGCACAAGCCAGAGGAGTAAGCCCATAAACAGTGTTTCTCCATGTTCTGTGCTTCAATTCCTGCCTCCAGATCCCTGGCCTGAGTTCTTGCCCTGGCTTCCCTCAAGGATGAACTGTGGGAATGTGTAAGCCAAATGAACATTTTTCTCCCCAAGTTGGCTTTGGTCAGTATTTTATCACAGCAATAGAAAGCAGGCTAGAACAAATGGCAAGCACTTTAACCAGTGGGCCAGCCCCCCAACCATCCTGTTTTACATCCTCATGCCCTCTCCCTGAAAACCCTTTTCCTGCTTCCCATAGGCCCATGGAGGCCAGTCGAGATCCAGCATCCATCTACTCAGCTTCCTGAAGCAATGTGTCACAGCTGCTGGGACCTGATGGGGCCTCCCCAGGCACTTTCAGCATTAAGTCCTCCAAGAAGCTTCTAGTAGGAGGGTAGGAAGCAGAAAAGGGGGCATGATTCTGAGCTCAGAGTATTCAGAGTGTAGAATGGCACATGGGGCATAGGCTTTGGAGATAGATGAATATGGGATGGACATTTTTTAGTCATGGTCTTCTCAAAATTAAAATGCAAAAGAAGCCCTGGAGATCTTCTTACACTGGTCAGACCCAAGATTGCTTTTTCTCAACTTCTAATAAGCAGTTAAAAAGTGACTGACCTGTAAGCATTGCTTAAGAAGCACTGGATCAGGGGCTGGAAAGAGGGCTCAGTAAAGAACCCTGGCTGCTCTTGCAGAGGACTTGGTTCGGTTCCCAGCACCCGCATCACATGGTGGCTAACAACTGCCCTTAATTCCAGTTTCAGGGACTCTGACACCTTCTTCTGGCCTCTGTGGGCATTGCATGACATGGGTGCAGGCAAAACACTAAAATAAAACTAAATTAAAATATTATATATATGTTGTATTTTAAAATTCTCAAAGAATCAACAAAAATATTCTAAAAGGAAACAGTGGCCCAGAGCATGCCACCTTATTTCTGAGTTATAGACTCTGAAATTTGGAGAGATAGTGCCTAATTACAAAATTACAGCTTTAAATTTTTTGTTTTTATTTTTATTTATTTAATTAAATTAAAAAAAATTTATGTGTATGACTGTATTGCCTGCATGTGTGTAAGTGCACCCATGTCATGCAGTGCCACAGAGGTCAGAAGAGGGCTTCAGATTCCCATGAACTGGAGTTAAGGACAGTTTATAGCTGCCATGTGGGTGCTGGAAATTGAACCTGGGTCCTCTGCAAGAGCAGTCAGTCCTCTTAACTGCTGAGTTATCTCTCCAGCCCCTATTTGTTTTTATTTTATGTGTGTGAGTGCTTTGCCTGCATGTATGTAAGTGCACCCGTGTCATGCAATGCCCACAAAGGCCCCCTAGAACTGGAGTTAAAGATGATTGTTAGCTGCCATGTGGGTCCTGGGAACTGAACTCAGGTCCTCTACAAAAGCAGTGGGTGCTTTTAACCTCTGAGCCATTTCACCAGCTCCAAAATTATTATTTTGATTATAGATCGTGTATGTAAAATTTAGCATAGTGTGATACACAGTAGGTGTTCAGGTAATGAATCATTTTACATTTAATCTCCTTTGAGTATTTTGTCAATTAAACCCAACAAGCAGTTACAACAGAGGTATTCCTAGTAGGTATGACAGCACAATTTAGCAGTCTAAGGAAGTCTGAATTTTTTCATTGGCATTATTGAATTTGTGTTTTAGTGGATGACTTTCTAGCTCAGGATTTGTGGTCTTCGTTTTTGCTTGATTAATAGAGTACAACACAGACAGGGAGAAAAATGTATGAAGCAAGCAAAAGATGGAATTTTAAACCTTAAGGAATTATTGGAAGGAAGAGAGTAGACTGCAAAAAGCAAAAAGCACCCCAACATGTTAGGTTCAGCCGTCTGTCCCCAGTTCTTGAGCAAGCAGGGAGGATGTCTTTTCAAAGCAGCTGCAGTAGGAAGACAGGCAGACAACGGGATCCAGAAACCCATCCTCCCATGTCTATCTTTGGGGGTGAGTTTTGGTTTAAACAGAAGCAAAGGACCAGGGAGGTAGCTCAGTACATAGAAATGCTTGCTGTGAAAGTCTAATGACCCGAGTTTGATATGAAAAACTCATGGTGGAAGGAGAGAACCAACTCCCAAAAGTTGTCCTCTGACTCCCACAGGTGGGTGCACTGCGGCATGTGTGTGCCTGCACCCGCACAGATATCATACACAACCACACACAATTCTAACAAATCATAAAGGGAAGAAAACGTATGCATGAAAGCAGTCTGGGTCAGGGTGTGGTCCCAGTCACCACTGTCCTATCATTGTACCAAGGTGCAGTGTGTTACTGTACCATATTACAATTATGCCTTAATAAACAGCCTGACTCTTAACTTTAGTTTTTTAGAGTAGGACCAAACATGGAGGGTACCCTTTCCTCCAGGCCTCTCCCCGACTGTGCTGAGGAGCCAGCCCTCACCTATACATTTATTCAAAACAATTTCTCCTGCATCAATTCTGAGGAGTTACAAGCTTGGATCATCTCTTATCAGAAAATCTTGTCCTTTCATCCCTAGGCCTCAGATCTCATAGAATTTTAAGGATTCTTCTAATCTTCATTATTTTCAGTGATGATGTGCTGCCTTTCAGCATTTTGATTGATTAATTCTCAAGCATTCATTCACTATCTCGGGTGGAACAGCAAATCAAGGTTCCGAGGGATCAGAGTCATGTGTCCAGGTCTGAGGGATCACAGTCAGGAATCCAGGTCTGAGGGATCAGTCAGGAGTCCAGGTCACAAGAGCATGTGAGTCAGTGAGTTTGTTTACAGTAGCTTTTTGGTTGTAAGGTTAATTAAAAGCCATTAGTCCAGATTCTGTCCATTTTAGAAAAGTTATTCTTACACAATGGGAATGAGATAGGTAGAGACACTCAGTGAGTGTTTACCACGCTGACCTGATGACGGAAGCCCGTGACCCAGCGTAAAGGAAACAGCGGCCAAATGAATGTAGTGCAGCCGGGCTTTCATCCTGCTTTTGGTTACCTTGTGGGCCCAAGCAAGGAGTCAAAGCTTTCATCCTGCTTTTGGTTACCTTGTGGGCCCAAGCAAGGAGTCAAAGCTTTCATCCTGCTTTTGGTTACCTTGTGGGCCCAAGCAAGGAGTCAAAGCTTTCATCCTGCTTTTGGTTACCTTGTGGGCCCAAGCAAGGAGTCAAAGCTTTTTGGCAAAAGCACCTGCTAAGTGTCTGTTTCAAGACTGGTTACGATTCTGGTCATAGTCATCAAGTAATTGATGTACAATGGCAGTGACTCGCAGTCAGACAGGGGTGGACAAACACTGAGAATAAAGGCCGGGTGAGCATCGGGAGAAGTGGCAGAGCTCAGGTCATTTGCTCCACTTACAAACATTTCTGTATCTTTTACATTTCAGCAGCCTGAGGTTTTACCACTTTGTATAATTTCTTCGGTAACTGCTTCTGATTTTATGGAGTTCAGCCTTTGAGATAATTAGAAGGTCTATTCTGGTTGAAGTATAGGAGTCCTGTAATTACCCACTGCGTTCTACAGTAATTATCTACACTGTATTCTGTTCCCTGTGGCCAAGCGAGCCTGTTTTATTATGATATGGTAAGTGTTCAAAACCTCTTGGAAGGAAATGACCAAGGAGGGTTGCCCTCTTTCTCAGTGGGGGTTAGGGGAATAAAGGGAAATTTCTAAATCACATTCCAATTGTTTTTCCTTTCAGTGCACATCTCCTAAGTGCCTTTAGGCTGAGTTGAAGATTTAATGAGCACATGAAAATGTTCTGAATGATGCATGTGTCAAAAAGATAAGAAGACATTTTGTACTGTACCCAGGTCCTTCAAATCCCAAGGAGATCAGGCTGCAAAATAGGGCAGGAACACACCCAGCCTGCCCAGGTTTCAAAGGCAAACTGACTTCTGTTACATTCTATGGGTCACACATTAACTCAGCCCTGCTCCCCTACCCAAATAAAGAGAGTGTCCCCATCACATAGCCTAGGCCACGTGTGCCCCAGTCCCCCACCTCTGTCACACATCATAGATCACTAATCGTGTCTCCTCACAACGCAGGACCTCCCTGTACCTCAGAAACCTTTAGGAGTAGACACTGGTTTTGCCTGGTGACATTAAAGTGTCTTCAGATCCTTGCTGTGCTGCCTGGTGTGCCTTGATCTCTCTTACTGGAAGGAATTTGACTCAGCACCTTTCTTGAATCCCCTTTTCCATTTCCCAATCTAACAGCTGGTGCCACAAATCCAAGACAGTGGGGAAACTTAAATGAAATGCCACATATGAGGCTCCTGTACACTAGTCGCTGCACCCCCTGCATCCATTTCTAAGGTATTACCTGGAACTTGGGGTGGGGCAAACTGAGAAGGGTCTCCCTGTTGGGAGTTCCCACCCTTACAGCTGTGTGTCTCATGTACATAACAGGTGTTCTACTTACTCCTGATAAAATACTCTGTCCAAAGCAACTTAGGGGAGAGAGAGTTTACCTTGGCACAGGGTTCCAGGGCACAGTCCATCATGACAGGAAAGTCAAGGCAGCAGGAACTTGAGGTAACTGATCACATTGCACCTGCAGTCAGGAACCAGACAGTGACAACACTTGTGCTCAGCTAGCTTCCTCCTTTTAAAGAAGTCCAGGAGTCAAGCCCAGGAAATGGTGCTGCCCACTTTCAGAGCGTGTCTTTCCACCTTAATTAAATTAATCAGGATAATCCCTCCCAGGCATATCCAGAGGATTGCATCCCATCGTTCTAGATCCTGTCAAGTTGATAATGTGAACCATCCATCCATTTCTTGTCCTCCTCCATCATTAGGGCGTCCTGTCCTTCACCATTAGAACCTCTTATCCCCCATGATTAGGATTTCCTGTTCTCCATGATTAAGACTTCCTGTCCTCCATCATTAAGACTTCGTGTACATCATTAGCTGGACTTCTTGTCCTCCATTGCTGGACTGTCTGTCTTCTCCAATGTGGAACTTTTGGTGAATCTCCCTGGTCTCCACCAGGACCTCTGTCCATCTCACTGACCATAACCCAAACCCCCAGCATTAGGTCAGTTCTTCTGAGTTTTGCTCAGACCTGCTGATTCTTAGGACACTAAAAATTTGGTTTTGGTCCCCACCGTGGCTTTGAGCACTTCCAAAAGAAAACTGTAATGTCCCTACGGTGTTTGTCTCCTTCGTGTAGATTCTCCAAGAACTCCCCACTGAGTACCAGTCTCGCCCATCTAAAGCTCCTTGTTTTGACTGATTTCTTGCATTGGCAAATGGTCCTAAGTACCTTAACTCCAGGTCTCCCTTTGATTCCTTACCTACAAACTAAGGAGTTCATGTTGGCCCTGTCTCAGTGGAAACCCCTCCACCACTCTGTAGGAACTCCCTGGGTCTCTGCTTTCACTCTTCTGTATTCTGGTCTGGCACTTAGCATTCACTGCCGCTTTTCATAGTGAGAGGGTGCAAGCTGTTTGGAGTACAACGCCAACACCTATAATTTTCTTTTACTGCCGGACTTCCTGATCTGACAGATCTACAGACAGCCATTGAGAAGAAAGTTCCTGGAAAGAAATCTCACCTTCCACTTCTGCAAGAGAGATTAACTGATTCTGATTAGAGCTTCAAAGATTGTGGAGAGATTTAAATGCTGCAGGTCCAGGGCCCAATTAAAATTTATGTTTTTTATGGGGCCTGGAGAGATGGCTCAGCAGTTAAGGGCAAAGGCTGCTCTTGCAGAGGACCTGGGTTCGATTCCCAGCACCTACATGAACAACTTTCCATAACTCCAATTTCAGGAGAATTTGACACCCTCTTCTGACCTCCCTGGACATTGCACGACATACAGGCAGGCAATACACTCATACACATAAAATAAAAAATAAATATTTTTAAATTTAAATTTAAATTTTGTGTATATATGAGTGTTATACCTGCATGTGTGTAATGCACCCCTGGAACTGGAGTTACAGACAGTTGTTAGTTGCCATGTGGGTGCT
>NW_008334929.1:2757565-2784375 GCF_000622305.1 Nannospalax galili | reverse complement strand
TAAATTTAAATTTTGTGTATATATGAGTGTTATACCTGCATGTGTGTAATGCACCCCTGGAACTGGAGTTACAGACAGTTGTTAGTTGCCATGTGGGTGCTGGGATTCAAACTTGGGTTTTCTGCAAGAACAGCCAGAGCTCTTAACTGCTGGGCCATTGCTCCAGCCCAAAATAAAATATTTTTTTAAGTAAAATAAAATTTATCTTTTATTCCCTTATTAGCCATTTCTTTCCTAGCTCTGTGTCTGGTCTGACAATCTTTGGGATCATCAGGTGTGACCTTTTGAAATTTGTTAACTTAGTAGATCACTAGCTTCCACCAACTCAAAAGCTAAGAGTTTCATCAGATAGCATCTGAGGCTGTGCTGGATAGCTTTGATCGTCAACTTGACACACCTGGGTAGAGGGAAACTCAACTGAGATATTGTCTCCATTGGATTGGCCTGTGGCCATGTCTCTGGAGCATCTTCTTGATTGTTGAGTGATGTGGGAGGGCCCAGCCCACTGTGGGTGGTGCCACTCCTGGGCAGGTGGGCCTGTGTTGCATAAGAAAGCAGGCTGAGCAGGGGCCAGAGGAGCAAGTCAGTAAGCAGCGCTCCTTCGTGGCCTGCGCTCCAGCTCCTGCCTCCAGGTTCCTGCCCTGAGTTCCTACCTTGGGTTCCCTCCGCAATGAACTGTGATGTGGAAGTTGTAAGATAAAATAAGCCCTTTCTTCCCCAATTTGGTTTTGGTCAGTGTTTTTATGACAGCAATTGAAAGTAACTAAGACAGAGGCATATGGCATAAGTTCCCTGCTTTGCTGTTACCCACCTAGCTGATGATTACGCCAATATAGTTGAAAGGTGTGTTGATTTATGTTATATGACTTTTTTCATTATGTTCCTATAAAACTTGCATGAAATTGGTACTTCATTGGAACATGGTATTTGGGGTAACATCAATCTGTGTTTCCTGGTCATGATTTCTAATATTTGGCTCCAGAAATAACCAGCTCTCTTATTCCTTTGAGGTGACAGTTGTTTCTTCTGGCAATACCATCATTTTGATTCTCCAGTCCAGTGAATTTCCCAGTTTCAGTTGTGGGCCCCCTCTCTCCAGCTCATCACTGGGTTCCATTCTAAAAAAAAATGCATCTAAGTTCAACCCACAGACTCCCAAACTGCAGCTCTCTAACCTTCAGAAATGTGCCCAGCTGCACATCTGATTAACAGTCACTCCTATTTCTTCTTTTCCCCTTTCCCTGTCTTTGATGGATTCAATTCCCAGCACCCACATGGCAGCTAAGGACTGTCTATAACTCCAGGGGATCCAATGCTGTCTTCTGACCTCTGTGGGCATTGTGTACATTGTGTTGGCAGGTGCACTTACATGCATGCAGACAATACACTCACAAGACAAGAGGCTGAAAATGTACATGCCTCCATGTTTTAGTATGGCCTTTTCCCCTCTGTACATAAGATGTTAACCCTGTTGTAATCCTAGGTCTATAGTGAGGAAGCTTCTACATGCCTAGTAGGAGGTTGTAGCCAAGGGCCACAAGACTGTCAGCTGGGGTTCCTGCCCCTTCCCCAGTGCAAACAATCTCAGGAAATACTACAGTGATAGGAAGTAGAAGGTTCACTGCAAAGGGAACTCTGTGATGCGGCTCCATGAACTTGCTAACCATGATGCGTGGGACTTTTCAGTGATGCATTTAAGTTACCCAGATGCACAACAACCGCCTGTTGTTTTAACCCCATCTACTCTCACTGGCAGCAGCCACCCTCTGCTGCTTTGCTCCCTCTCTTCACCTTCCTGCTCCTCTGTCTTGAAGTTGTCATCTCTAACCTCCTTCCCAGTCTCACTCATAAGTCCAACATCACTGTAGCCGGCAGCCACAGCCATCAGCTCTGCCTTCTCCTTTCCTAATGTACATACAGAACTATGGCCACCCCTTGGCCAACTGGAGTAAATTCACAGGTGTCAGTCATTCAGGATTCAAAATCAGAAGGGACTCTGTTTGACTGTCTTGGCAGATCCTGTGACTGTGAGACACAGTCTCCAAACTATACAACATGTATCCAAAATATTTGTAAATGTTCTAAACTTTTGATCCAGGACCCAAACCCCGCTTCTGCTTTACAAGACAGCCTTTTTGCAGAAACATCCAGGTAGGGCAGCGGGACCCTCCAGAGTCTCGCCTCTGCCCCAGGCCACCTCCTAGCACCTCTCCCAGCAGGCCTTCTACTCAGCTCACCTATCATAAATGAAAACTTGCTTCCGGCTAGTTCATTTGTCAGGCTCTATAACTGTGGGAGGCAATCTTGAGCCTAGGGTGATATTGCAACTGTCAGGGTCACCTGGTTTCCAGGAATCCAGGCTCTGTAATCTGAAACCCAGTATGCTAATGAGGCATCCTACCCTCTATTCTGTGATAGGATGTTAAGTCTGTTATGCTAATAGGATGATGCTAATAAGGTATCCTACTTGCTGTACTATAATAGGATGCTAAACCTGTTATGCTAATGAGGTATCCTACTTGCTGTGCTGTGATTGGACCACTACCACTATATAAGCTTGTGCCTTCCTGCAATAAAGCAGACCTGTGTCACTGAACCTGGTCTCCTGTGTCTGAATGCAGCTCCGCTGACACAGTCTCCTCACCAGCCCTGGGGTCCAGGACTGGCCAGAAGTGGCAATGACAGGAGGCAGCACAGGGCAAGCAGAAGAGGTGCCTCAGCACTAGGTGAACAGAAGAGCGGCCTCAGCCCAGGGCGAGCAGAGGAGCAGCCTTGACGCCCATGAGAACAAAGGAGCAGCACCCACGAGAATGGAGGAGCGGCTGCTGCTGGTGATGACTGCATATAACCACATCAGTTTAGAGCCTGTTGGATAGTCATACTGTCAGGGATGTGCGGTTTCACACACTGGCCTTTTCCTACGTCTGCTGCTAAAATGGGGAATCCCCACAAACCTGTAAAAAAAATCCTCTCCCTCTCTAACTCCTCTGCACACACAAACATGCTCTGTTCTTCCCTAATGCTTCAACATGCAGCCAGGGCCGCCTTAGTTGGCTATTGGCTCTTTGGGTTTGGATAAAGGAAACCACCGAAAAATCAGGCACCTGCCAACTGATCCTCCATCTCCTTCTCCTGCACTGCACCACCCATTTATTAACAGAACATGTGTTGTGGCACTGCAATGAACGTCTGCCTTTCTACTAAGTGGACTGGGAATTGTATTCTAGCACATTTACCCTCAAATATATACGTAGTCCCCACTAACCAGTAACATACCTTTTTTTTTTTTTAAATCTCAAGACAGAAGAAAGCTTTGATGAAATTGCTCAGAGACCAACAAGAATCCACAATCAGGTAGACTCTTTGTCAGTGGTCACTCTACAAAATAAGAGTGCCCTAGGTCTTCTTAAAACAGAAAAAGAAGGATATTGCCTCTTCTTAGAGGAAGAATGAAGCTGTTTATAAATCACTCTGGCTTGGTCAGAGACATGGCAAAAATGCTAGAGGTTTACTTCACAAATCTGACAGTTGGCATCAAAATCGGGGCAAATGGTGTCAGGACTCACTATAACATTTGTGTTCTAGTATCCATAGGTACTTCTATAGTGTGTCTACTGACCTGATTTATCCAGACCACTGTCCAACTGGCTGTGTAGACTCATGTGGACAACATCCTCTTGTTACATGAATACAGTGCCAGCCTCTGACCAAAGACCAACAAGGGAAAGGGCTCTTCACCCAGTGATTTCCAACTTCAGTAGGAAGTGGCCAGGTTTATTTATGTCTACTAATCCCTTAGTCCCCACCCCATCTTCTGTTCTATAAAACCTTCCCTCCATTTCATTTTATAAATAAATAAAAGTGCTAGATATGCTAGAAAACTCAGACCCTCAAGGCATCCAGGCCCTAGGTAGATCAGGATGCAAGCAGGTCAGAACCACACTTAACTTCCTCCCCCCAGCATCCAGGGGTAAGAAGCAACCTGGTTGCTGTCATGTTTCATGTTTCACACATTAACCAGACCCACCTCCCCATGCAGAGAAAGTGTGACCCTATCACATAGTCTAAATCACATATGCAGTCCATCACTGCAGGGGAGTCAAGGCAGCAGGAAACTGAAGCAGCCAAATACATCCATAGTCAAGGCCAGAGAGCAGTGAACTCATGGTGTATTCTTGCTAGCTTCCTCCAGTCTTACACAGTCAGAGTCTTTTGCCCAGGGACTGATGCCACCCACAGTGGGAGGGTATTCCCATCTAAGTGAATGTAATCAAGATAATGTCCCACAGACATGCCCACAGACCAATCTGATTTAGACAGTGCCTCATGGAGACTCTCTTTCTAAGTGATTCTCAAGCTAATGAGCAATGCTAACCATCACAGTCCATATATTAACTAAGCCTGCTTTCCATGATTTAAGGCCTCCCTTTCCCCAAGAAACCTTGAAAACTCCACTTTTGTTGGCCCTGAGTAGGCCTGAAACTATTTTAGATTCCTGCAGCATAGCCTACATTAATAAAACATTTGCCTAAAAGAATGCTC
This sequence comes from Nannospalax galili, assembly GCF_000622305.1. Classification (NCBI taxonomy): domain Eukaryota; kingdom Metazoa; phylum Chordata; class Mammalia; order Rodentia; family Spalacidae; genus Nannospalax; species Nannospalax galili. The sequence goes on along the minus strand of NW_008334929.1, from coordinate 2,779,833 downwards.
CTTTTTTGCACCTGTCCCTAACTAACCCGGACCTGACAACTAACATGATATTGTTCTAGTAGAATTCTCTGCAGGCTGAGGGTCAAACCCAACCATTCCCTTTTGTTTACTACTTATTTTTTCTTAAGTGAAATCTTACTCTAGGGTTCCAATTTACAGACCAGATAAAAGCACTGTAGATAGTTCTCTGTGGCTTGTCAAGGACAAATCCCTCCAAGGTGTCTTCACATAGTGCAATAGCCCAAAGCCATCACCAAGCCATAACGGCCTGTACAACTGGATCACACCAGAGAAAAGTAACCAACTGTATGCATTCTCATTGTATGCATTTGTCCATAATAAACCTACACAATGTTCACACAAGACTGAATACTGATGTGAAATGCATAGACAAGAAACTGCTATATACACAGGTTAATGGAATGAATAACCTGTGAACTTCTTGAGAACATAAGCTTCCAGTTAAGAATGCAATGTATTTAGGGGATGAAGAGATGGCTCAGTGGTTAAGAGCACTGACTGCTCTTACAGAGGACCTGGATTCAGTTCCCAGCATCTACAAGGCAACCAAAACCATCTTTAAATCCAGTTGAAGGAGATCTAGGACCACTTTCTGGCCTCCGTGGGCATTACATGCACACAGTGCACTTACATACATGCAGGCAAAATACATACAACAAAATAAAGATTATTTTAAAAAAATACAATGTGGCCAGATATGGTTGTGTTTACCATTAACCCAGCACTCAAGAGGCAGAGGCAGGCAGATCTGTGAGATCCAAACCAGTCTGGTCTACATAATGAGTTCAAGGCCAACCAAGGCTTCAGAGAAACCCTGTCTCAAAAAAAATATACAATGTATCTGAAGGACATTTTCATGGGGCTCAATATATCCCTAATTGAGGACATGAGGTTGGGGGCTGATGTGATAGCAATCCTTCCTGTGTGTACCACACACACCTTCCAGCCTCCAGCACCTTGAGATTTAACTGTGCTGTGTTTTTTGATGACAGAACACTCTAGTTTTCACCATAGATTAAATTCATATTTACCTTAACATTTGAAGTAAGATTAACAAGCTACATTATTCACAGAAGCAGTCCACATTTGGAGAGTAGTAAATTGCTGAATGATTATTGCAAAGGTGATCTTCAGTAAGCAAGCTTATAGAAATAATCATAGAAATTATTTTAGAATGTCTCCTTTATCATTTAGATTTGTAGACTTCTAAATTATCCTCTTCCTGTGCCTTAAGTTACATTTAGTACAAACACAAGTATGTCAGATTTGTCTTGCTTTTTTCTGTAATATGTAAATGAAAGGTTAATATAAAAAAAGTTCCCAATTTGTAAAAAGAAAACAAATTCTTATGTAAATAGAACTTTTAGTGCTATGTACTTTTGCCTTTACTTCCCCTTCACATCTCCTATTCATGATTCCGGGACTTTCTTTTCCCCTTAGGGACAAGAGTTATGCAATTTGGGAGTCTTTTAGAGGGACTCACTGAAGGGGTACTCCAATTGCCTCACCCTGCATCCTTGTTCAGCATGGAAGAAGCCAGAGTGGTCGGTGTCCCTATTCCCTATCTGCAAGAGGATGGCATGATAAGAATAAGAGGTAGGAATTGGCTAAGCAGTTAGGGTAAAAAGACCTCAAAGAAATGTGGCCAGCTTCTTGGCTAAAAGTCAGTATGTCCTTGGGCCTCTTAGCAACATACTCTGTTCCGAAAGCCAAAAATGTCAAAAAAGTATTTGGGATCTTGTATCTAATCTTTAAAAGATTTTAGGGTTATTTCTTCAGAGGGGGGAATGTTGGAGGAGAGGGAGTGGGCATGGATTTGATCAAAACACCTTATATGCATGTTTGAAATTCTCAACAAATTTTTTGTAAAAATTAAAAAAGAAAACAAAACAAACCATTTCATATGAAAACATAGCATAAACAATATATTATTGAAATGAAAATAACTAAAAATGTTCCCAATTTGTAAAGAGAGTATAAACTTATGAACATAGAGCATAATTATTTAGAATTGTCCTTCTTCCTCTGGACTTCACATCATGAATTCTTTCCCATATCCAATTTCAACATCAGACTCCTCTCCTTTTAACTTTCTGTTGGGTCATGTCCTCTGGCCATTGACTTGACACATATTTTGACTATGGTATGCGAAATGCATTCTGGGATCAGGGACAGATGCAAATTCAGGTCCTCTGGTGTGGGAGTCACCTCTGCATTGTGACGTGTGTCTTATTCTTGTGTGAAGTGCAGTACACAGAGAATCTTTCCTTATAGGGTTGATGAGGGAACCTTGGGCATGGGGGCATGTTCAGGTCTTCCCTTGATGTTAGGAAAGTGGACAATGATGCAGGTGAGTGGCTTCTCCAGACTCCTCGGGTGCAAGCCTTGTACCCCTGGCTTTTTCCTTCAGTTTGCCTGACAGCTGGAGCCTGCTGCATCTTGAAGCACAGTTGCTGATCTCATTCAACCAAGAAAATAAGAAGACATCTTGAGGAGGAAAGAGTGTCTTAGAAGAACACATAAAACATAATATGGGTTTGCATGAAGTTTGTGGGCTTCTCCACACTGGAGCTGCAAGTAAGAGAATCAGTCTGACATGGAAGGTTGGTTTGAAGAGACTCTTTATCAAAATGGGGGCATTCTGGGGGCAGTAGTTAGAATCCTTCATTATTGGGTTGAGGAAATTTAGTATGCAGAGGGAAAAAAGTAAATCAGACTACTTTAGAAGTTGGAAAATGCAGGAAGGCTTTTCTGCTCAAAATGCTGTCTCTGCCCTTCTGAGTGGAATTGCTTTTGCTTCACAGAAAACTCTTCCTTTATATATATTCTAACTCCAGTTGGAAAGTGGTTGGTGACTCCCATAATATTCATGCCAGTGCTACACTTGTGGGCAGATCTTGCCAGGTCGGTCGTTATTGTGACTCGCTGGGTTTACAACTGGGTAAGACTGTTGATGATTTTTCTCTACCAGTAACATGCTGTCTTAGTTTGTTTCTTCATTGCCGTGACAAAATACTCTGACCAATACCAACTTCTGGAGGAAAGGGTTTATTTGTCTTACATCTACCAGATCATAGTTCATCAGGGAGCCCAAGGTAGGAACTCAGGGCAGGAACCTGGAGGCAGGAGCTGGAGCACAGGCCATTGAGGAACACTGCTTACTGGCTTGCTCCCTTGGCCACTGCTCAGCCTGCTCTCTTATCCAACACAGGCCTACGTGCCCAGGGGTGGCACCACCCACAGTGGGCTGGGCCCTCCCACATCACTCAACAATCAAGAAAATGCCCCATAGACATGGACACAGGCCAGTCCAATGGAAGCAATTCCCCAACTGAGGCTCCTTCAACCCAGGTGTGTCAAGTTGACACTAAAGCTATCCAGCATACATGCATAGACTCTTTCCTCACTGTGAAAGCTGGCTGGTAGGGATGAGGGATTCCATGACACTTCCAATGATTTCTCCATGATCTGTGACTCAGGTGTGCGGTGTTTTCAGCAATAGGGTCTTATCACGTTATGGATGGTAACCAACAATGTCACCAGTGGGATGCCACTTACCAACAACTTGGGAAGAGGTCAGTCCATGACTTTTTTTATTTGATAGCCTATGGAGATGGGGGAAGGTACTGTCTCCCTATTATAGGGTAACTCAATTTAAACTCCTTGAATGCACACATGCACACACACACACACACACACACACACACACACTCACAGAAGAGTCTCCACTAACAGGTTTCCATACATCATTTTCAAATGACCTTATATCCCTCTACCCCACCCTCCAATCTCATATCCCATTTATCTCATATCCCTCTACCCCACCCTCCAATGCCCCATTCCATTTAAGCCCTCCCACTTCATTGATTTCTTTTCCTGCTACATATTACAAGTGTTCTGTCCCCCTCCTCTTGAAATGCCTCTGCCATGGCACCTTACTAGCTTGCTGTCTTCTGTATGTACTCTAATTTAAGCACACGTACCTAAAGATTCAAATCTAGCATCCACATATGAGGTAGAACATATATTTGTCTTTCTGAATCTGTGTTATCTCATTCAGAATAATTATTTAGAGTCCCATCTATTTACCTGCAAAATTTATAGCCCCATGCTTTTTTACACCTGAATAATATTCCATTGGGTAAATGTACCACATTTTCATTATCCACCCACCAGTTGATGGATATCTAGGCTCTTTCCATTTCCTATCCATTGTAATTAGAGCAGCAATAAACACAACTAAGCAAGTATCTCTATAGTAGGATATAGAGTTATTTCGGCATATGCCCAGGAGTGGTGTAGTTGGATCATATGGCAGTTCAGATTTTATAGGAACTTCTACCCTATTTTCTGTCATGGCTGTGCCAGTTTGCACTTCCACCAACAGGAAAAGAGGGCAGCCCTTTCCCTATATCCACAGCAGCATTTGATCTGTCTCAATATTTTTTGATTTTTGATCTGGGAAAAGATAAAAATCTCAAAATCGTTTAATTTGCATTTCCCTGATAGCTAAGGATGTTGAACATCTTTTAAAAATATTCCCAGTCATTTTTTATTTCTTCTTTTGAGATCTCTGTTAGTTTCATGCCCCAATTTCTAATTGTGTTCTTTTCCTGGTGTCTAGTTTTTTGAGTTCTCGACACCAATCTTCTGTCAGATGTATAGTCAGTGATTATTTATTTCTCATTCTTTAGACTGCCTCAATTGATGATATCCTTTGCTGCACAGAATCATTTTAGTTTCATGAGGTCCCATTTGTGACAAGTTGGTTTTATTGCCTGTACTACTGAGTTTCTGTTCAGAAAATCTTTTCCTGTGCCTGTAAGTTGAAGTCTATTCAACTGACTTTTTCTACTATCAGATTCAGAGTCTCAAGTCTTAAGTTGAGGTGTTCAATTCAATATCAAGATTATGTATAACGAGAGGAAAATAGGTTGTTTAAACTAGATTTGTTTGTTTTTGTTTTTTGAGACAGGGTCTCCCTGTAGCCACAGATGGCCTAGAACTTTCTATGTAGACCAGGCTAGGCTTGATCTTACAGCGATCCACCTGCTTCTGCCTCCAGAGTACTGGAATTAAAGGCGTGCACCACTAGGCCTAGCTTAGATTTTTAAGATAGCTGTTCATTGTGCTTTACTTTCCACAATGACCCTCTGAAGGAAACAAAAGAAGATAAATTCTTAAATGTTTTATGTCTTTGTTAAATATTAGGAAGAGAGAGGATGGGGGTTAAAGAATGAGAGGACAGAGTCAAATTTTCCTCCTTAGCAGGCAGTACAGATAGGGTTTGAAGTAAGGAGCTTCAGTCCCACTCAGTAAAGCAGGGTGTCTCCTCTAAAAGGTTCCCATGGGAAGGCAAGGCCTTGCACCATGAGGAAGAAGTCTTAGTTAATATGTGACCTATGCTACATGACAGAGGTGGGGAAGCAGGGCACAAGTGACTTAGGCTGCATAACAAGGGTTAATCTTTCTTTGGTAGAGAATGGAGCCAGGTTAATATGTGACCTGACATGACAGTAGTCACCCTGCCTATGACAAGCAGGAGGGACAAGGAGGGTAGACGGATGTGCTCCTGTTTGACTTGCAACTTTCCCTGCTTAGGGCCTGAAAGGCCTGGGTTTTCTGACATTTCCAGACATTTTGCTTATATGAAAGAAAGGCAGAAGAATGGGTTCATAGAAAAGGAGATGAGGAACTCTAGGGGCGTTTGTGAGCATCAGAAGTATCTCTGGCTGCATCTTGCTTTTCTGAAGCATCATTGGGTTATAAGACCACCACCATCTCATGGTACATAAACAGGTGGATTATTGTGTCTGCTAGCAAGTAAGAACCTGCCCATCCTGTTCCCATCAGCTTTCCTTGGGCCTTGGCTCCTTCCCACTGAGGCTACAAGGGAGTGAGAGAGTACCTGACTGGCTGTGTGAGTTAGCCAGATCCCATCCCAATGGGTCACCAGGTAACCACCCCTGTGAGACCAGCCCAAGTCCTGCTACTCCAGGCCTTACATCTTTCTCTGCTAGTTAATCAGAATCAGCCCACCCTGCTCCCATCAGGTCTCATTGAACAGGCTCCTCCCTCTGCGGCATCCAGAGAGCACCTGACTAGCTGGGTGATTTAGCTCACTGGGTCAAGATTCCCCTGCTTTGGGACCAGCCCCAGTTTCTCAGCTCACACCTCTGCTTAGCTAGTTAGAACTGGTCCAGGTGATCCTCAACACCCCAACTTGTGTCTAAGCCCCTATGCCCTCCTGGAGAGCTCCTGACTAGCCTTACTGGATCCATCTGGTCCTGCCAATAAAAAAAATCAAAAGAGAGAACCTAAAGTACAGACCAACTAACAATTCCAAATTGATCAGAAAGCAATCAAGGTACAGCAACAATATGAGCATAATCAAACCTAATAAAGGCAGGCCTGATTTTCAAATCAGATATGCAACAAACAAAAGAAATTCATATGTCCAGACCACAATGAAGAACCACAAATAATGTGAAAAATCAAGATAGTATGTCCCCACCAAATCCCACCAGTCCTATAGACATGTTCTACAGTGAGAACTACCAAGAGGAACCTCAGGACATGGAGTTTATGAGAACAGCCACAAATAATGATCAAAGAATTTAAAGAATTTACAGAACACACAAAAAAACTCCAAGAACTCAAAGAGAATAGGGATAAACTCCTGACTGAAGTCCAAGAAAATACAGATACATGGATGAATCAAATGACAAAGACAATTCAGGATATGAAAAGTGAATTCAGGAGAGAGATACAAATATTGAAGAAAACTCAGGCTGAAATGAAGATGGAATATAAAAATTTGATAAGCCAATTTGAAATGAAAGAAAAAGCCCCATGAACAGAATGAATGGCTGGAAAACAGAAAATCAAGAGTGGAAGATAAAGCTGAAGAATTGAATCACTCAAGCAAAGACTATTAAAAAATTTTTTTAAACACACAGAAATGGAATATGCATAAAATGTAGGACACCATGAAAAAAAACAAAATTACTCATGATAGGTGTAGAGGAAGGATAAGAATTGGATCAATAACACTGACCAAATCTTCAAAAGGATTATAGAAGACAACTTCCCTAAATTAAGGAAAGACATACCCATACATATACAAGAAGTACACAGAACACAAAATAGATAGGACCAGAACAGAAGCTCCTCATGGCATATTGTTGCACTAAATTGTCCCTTCTCCCTCCCTGGGGGACCTGCGTGCACTCTCTGAGGACTCTAGGATCTCCTGGTCCTATTGCGGATTGACAAAACCAACATAACACATTCTATTTGGGTTTTGCATAGTTTACAACATCTGGGAGAGGTTGACTTATAAAGGTATGAAATGCTGCCATCAGCATGTCCCACCCACGGTCTCTCCCAGCTTTTCATGCACAGCAGCTTGCCTGCTTACCCACTGTTCCCCTCTCTGTTCCCCGTGCTCAATATGGCGATGGCTCCATCCCTTTTCCCAGTGTGCTCAGCGTGGGTCTCTAGACCTCCCCCTCCATCAAGTCTTGCTTTTTGGAAGAACTTAAGGTAATACTATGGGTGGGGTTCCTGTCTCTCTACGTTGCTGAGGCTCTCTGCGGCTACTGGATGCTGGTGACTCAGCGGGTCACTGCGCTTCCAGGCGAGTTCCATTCCAAGCTACCGGGCACTCCCTCTATGTTTCGGGATCTGTTGGCCACTGGTCACGAGGGGAGGTGCAAGAACAGCGAAAGCAAGATCTTTGTGAGTCGTTGTTTATGAAGGGACAGCCCCCTCCCGGGAGATTGTATCACAGGCTGGTTCCAGGCGCAGTGAGACACAGAATTCAGTGATACAGCTCAACTCCAGATACAGCTCCTTTATTCAGTGACTCAGCTCAGCTCCAGATCTTAGTGATTCAGCTCCGTGATACAGCTCCGATTTATTAGGGGGAAACCAGGATATTTATAGTGTGGAGGCAGTAGCAAAAGCCTTAGTTGATAGGTGCTTTGTAGGATGCCCCATTTACATGTGGTGGTGGGCTTCTAACAGACTGTCAGATGGCAGTTTCATGCCAGAGGATATGTATCTGTGATGGGCACTTCAAAAGGTGAGTCAGGAAGAGAGTAGGAAGGCGCCCAGCTGAGAAAGTGAGCCGCTGCATAAAAACGCCGAGCCGGCCTGCAGCTATCCAGACATGGAGAGACTGCTACCTTAGACAGCAGGGGTCCCCAACAAATACTCCACCACTTCCTCTGGCTCTCACAAGCTTTCTGTCCATCTCTTCTGCAAGGGTTCCTGAGCCTTGGACTGGGTGATAGGAGTGAGATGATCATGGCAAGATATTGACCTCTTGGGCCTCCCCATCATTTGTCTTCAAGACATGGCCACTGATCCATCTCAGTGGTGTCTCCCCTACTATAAAGACAAATGGAAGGAAGCAGACACATCTAAACAAACATGGGTGCAAATACAAATGCCTAGAAGAATCCCAGCAGGTGTACCATATTCTACTTGCAGTGGCTTCCCTGCTGGGGTCTATAGCCTTTCCTGACACAAGGGTTTGGCCTGGTCTACAGCACCAGATGTGTGTCCACCCCTAGGAGAGGGCCTAATCCAATTAGAAATTTGTCAGTTGTATGTATGTTGAGCCATTATTGTACCAGCAGGCATTGCTTGGCATATCCATAGTGTGCAGCATGAGGGGTCCATTGTTGAGTAGAGTCATAGGGGATCCTTATACCCCAACCATCTGCATAGCACTTTCTGGCACTATGAAAGCCATCTATCCAGTGGCATGGAGTTTTCAGCTTGGTCTCGGCTCTGTCTCTCCTCCCATGCTCACATAATGCAGTGTCTTCAGCATCATGGCCTTACCAACCTTTTCTAGTGTACAACTGACATTACTGACAATAGCCTTGGTTAATTTGAGGACCTCCATGACTTCTCTGACCAACAGCTCATAAGGGGGGCAACCAACCCTGGTACTGTAGGTTTTTTGTTTTTTTGTTTTCTTAACAGTTGTACAGTTTTGGGAGCCTTCGTTTTTACTTTTATACAGGATTAAGTGTTATAGACTTTTCCCAACCATTCTGGTGGGTATTACTTGTGTCTTACCCAACCATAAAGCTCCCAAGAATCTTACAGCTACAGCTGGCCTTTGTTTCTTCAGGTGTACTTGATATCTTTCAAATGAGTTTCACATCTGTAAAACACTCAAACGTTAAGTCATATATTAAATCAATCATAGACAAGGTCTAACACAGAGTGGAATGATTTTATCCATTTGTACCAATTGCTTTCTCCACAGATCTCTGTTAGGTCCCATAGCATGGATAGGAGGCATTAATTTGGTTAGTTCTTTACTTTCTTTACCCTTGATACACTTACAGGTGCTGCCTCAAGTTGCCTGACCCTGCACTAGGCTAAGGAGGCAGAGGGTCTCCCTTGTCCCCATTGCACTTGTTGGTTCCCTGAGTCAGGCAGGCCCTAGGTCTGCCTCCAGGCTGTAGCCATATCTGCTGCCTCTCCATTGACCATACCTGGCTGCTGGGAGAGGCTCTGGTGGGAAAAAATGTCTCCCCACCTAGCATAGCTTTTCTCAGGAGAGAAATGTACCTTATTTAATCTTTGGGGATCCTTAACCACTCCTGGGACAGTTTTCATCCTCTGAATGCCTTTTGTGAACTGTTATTCATGTTTTAAAGCCTTCCAGAAACTCTTTAGTACTGAATTTGGTTTTCTATCGGGGGAGGGGGTAGGATTTGGGCTCGACATAAATCTTGCCACATTTGTGTTTGAGTAACCCAAACAGACCACTTATTCATCTTGTCTTTTTTATATCTCTTGTAGGTTATTATACTATTTTACAAACATGTTTTACATGCTGGTTTGAGTCACTTAGATCTGCCAAAGTCCCCCTTACTTTACAAATATTCTGTCCCATTAATAGACTTAGCAAAACCATTAAAGCTCTATACAATTCTCGAGGTCCCAGTTGAATTAAACTTTCCTTTATATCTTTGGTGAACACAGCCTTATTTGGCCCAGTGAACTGGGCATCATACATTGATTTTCTCATACCTAGTTCTCTCAGTAATGCCTGTCCCTCTTTTACAGTCCTCCAGCCCCTGCTAATCATGGGAGTCTCCATTGGTGATGACCATGTATCTTTAATGCCTTGCACAAACCATTCCTTAGGAATTGCTCCCCCTTGTATTGGCCTAGGTTAAACAGCATATATCTCAAGGACAGATGGGTGGTTATATAAATCAGTTGTAAAGCTTCTGAATGACTTAAACTGACATTATTTGCTCCCATGTCCCCCATACCCTCATGAACCATGTGGTGAGGGGCTCTTTAATTGCCTGTTTGAAAGTCTTTCCTAGTACCAACAGCTTCAGTGTGGAGTATTTTCTTCTACCTACAGTACTATTAACTCTTTTTTCTTTTTGCATTAAAGGTTGAATATGAGAGGCAGCTTTAGCTACTTTTATTTCTAGGTTTCTTCTTTTTTTTATTACTATCTGTCTTTTTCTCTGGCTCTTTCTTTTCTCTCTCCCACAGTTTACTTGACTTATTTGCAAGCTCTGAGGCCAAGGCTGAATTTGCCAGTAACTCCTTAGTCTTTTTAGCCTCCAATGAGGCCGCTGCCTTTGCAGTGGACAAATCTTTAATTATGCACAAAAGTGGCCAGGCCACCTCTCTGTATTCCCCTCTTGTGTCCAAGCCTTGTAAAGTTTTTTCTCGGCTCGCCATAATTCTTAAGGGATTTTCACACACAAACAACTGAGCTATTTTCCCACATTTACAGGATGACTGTGGCCTGGGAATTTCCCCTTTTGAGTCTGCATGGCACACATCATTTTAGTTAGATAGTTTATGGTCCATTGTATAACCCATGTGACAGCCACTAACCCCATTAAGTGTATGGAGATTGGCCACCCTCTTCCCGGGGTTTCTGCCAACTTCTCTCAAATGGGTTGAGTTATCTCACAGGACACCTCACAGCATCCATCTCTGTCCTCTGGTTTTGGGAATCTGAATCCACTCTCTTTCAATTGGCTCACCAATTTGTTGCACTGAATTTTCCCTTCTCCCTCCCTGGGGGACTCATGCGCACATTCTGAGGACTCTAGGGTCTTCTAGTCCTGACGTGGATTGACAAAACTGACATAACATGTTCTATTTGGATTTTGCATAGTTTCTGACATCTGGGAGGGGATAATTTACAAAGGCATGTCATGCTGCCATCAGTGTGTCCTGACACCGGTTTCTTCCAGATTTTTGAACGCAGCCACTCACCCACTTGCCTGCCATTCGCCACTAGGCTCCCCATGTTCAATATGGTGATAGCTCCACCTGTTTTGCCAGTGTGCTCAGCATGGCCCTCTAGACCTACCCCCCAATCAATTCTAGCATTTTGGAGGAACTTCCGGGTTACACATACAATAGTAAATACACTAAACATACAGAATAAAGAGAGAATACTGAAAGCTACAAAAGAAAAACAAGTTATATATAAAGGAAAACACATCAGAATTATAGTTGCTTATTCAATGCAAACTATAAAAGCCAGAAGACCCTGGAGAAAAGTATTCCCAGTTCTAAATGATCATAGACACCAACCCAGACATAAAAATTCTTAATAAATTCTTTGAAGAGAGTTCAACATCCTTAGTAATTAGGGAAATGCGAATCCAAACTACTTTAATATTTTATCTAATCTCAGTCAAAATGGCTAAGATCAGTAGAACAAATGACACCAAATGCTGGCATGGATGCGGGAAAGGGGAACACTTATCCACTGTTGGTGCAACCACTGTGGAAATCAGTATGGAGAGCTCTTTAAAAAACTAAAAGTAAATCTACCATATGATCCAGTTATACTACTTCTTGGTATATACCCAAAGGACTCATTCTACTACAGAGATAGTTGCAGAGTCATGTTTATGATTGCTTTTTTTACAATAGCTAAGAAATGGAAACAACCTAAATGTCCTTCAACTGATGAATGAATAATGAAAATGTTGTATCTTTACAAAACGGAGTTCTACTCAGAAGCAAAGAAAGAAGAAATCATGAATTTTGCAGGTAAATGGATGGAACTAGAAACTGTTATACTAAGTGAAGTAACAGACTCATAGAAGCAAGTGACATATGTTTTCTGCCATTCGTGGATCTTAGCTCCAAATCCTTAGATGTGATCATATTTCCTGATCCAACCACAGGAGCCAGGAAAATGGAAACAAAGTATGATGGTGAAGGGGAAGGAGCTCAGGGAGGGGGATATAGGAAACAGAGATTATCACCGGGGAAATGAGGAAAAGAGGAGTACTTTAACTGGGGAGGAAATAGGAAGGCGTATACAGGGACAGTTTGAGGTGAGATAAATAATGCTTAGATGGTGTGAAAAGTCACAGGTAAATATATTAGTTCAAAGTTTGTAGGAAACCAGGATGGCATGCCCTAGGGCAAGATGAGCCTAAAACTTTTAAGTCCAGGCTACATTCTTTGCTAAAGGGAGGGACACTGAAAACAGCAGCTCTGATATCCATGTCTTGCAGAAAACTGCAGGGCTAGGTGGAGAGAAATGGCCAGGTCAAAAGTTTTAGCTTATTGCTCTGAGAGAAAACATCTTGATCAACAGCCTTTAGCCCACCTCCTTGTCCCAAACAAATAACTCAGCTATCACTAGCTGAAAGAATAGGCCAGGTTAAAGGTCTACTCCTGGGTAAAAGCTAAAAGTTTACTATTTTTCTAGCCCTGAGAAAGAAAACATGATGGCCAACAAGTTACCAGATAGGTGCTGGTAAAAGTTTAAGCATCCTGCTTTATAAACAGCCCCTAGCTGATGCCAACTAAAAGCTTGCTTCCTGTCTAATGGTTCCCTGATCTTTGTATGTAACTGCCAAACCACACATGACTGCCAGTTCCTTGTAATGTATAAAATCCTTCTGAAGTTTTGAATAAACAGCTTGCTGTAAAGGAAACACCAGCCCCAGAGTCCAGAACTCAGCCACTGATGGGGTATCACCATCATGGAAGCAAGTTTTCCCTGCCAAGCAAGGCAGATTTGGGTATCTGCAAAAGTCCTACTGAAAAACACACATTATGTGTGTGTGTGTGTGTGTGTGTGTGTGTGTGTGTGTGTATGTGTATGTGTGTGTGTGTGTGTGTGTGTGTGTGTGTGTGTAGCTGAAGGATATATAAGAAAAACAGTTCCATTCAAGAGAAACCTTGTTTTGGGTTGTTGGTCAGGGTAACCCAAGAGACTCCCAAAGTAACACAGGCTATTGCCACAGCCCTTGATTGTCTCCCAGAATTTGAATGTAAGACTTTATTGCTGAAGACAGGCCATTCTTCAGACACAGAATTTGGAGCTATAAAGCTGGAACTGACCTGGAAGCCTGCTTTCTGAAGACTAGCTCTCATAGTATCAGAGAATTCTATGCAAGATTCCAATGGAGAAAACCAATCAATTTTCCTACCCAGTAGTTAAGCCTAAGAAACCATAATGATTGACACAGCAAACTATCACTATTGATTCAGTAGTGGCACTTTTATCCTGGGAGTATTCAACACCTGTCTAATTGGAATTAAGTCCTAGTCAATCAGAGGCAACTCATGTATGGTACTATAAGCACAGCCAAATACACATGGCTGGAGAGGTCATAGATCCTAGAGAAAAATATACTTTTGCCAGATCCCTAGATAAATGTAATTTCTTACTATATTCTAAATATGCATCCACATATTTACAGACAAGTGTACCTCTCACTACTGATCAAAGAGGCTTCTTTTTGCAACAGATGGAGACTACCTAGAGTTTTACAATTGGTCAAATGCAGATAAAAATAGTCTGTGAGATGCTTAGCCCTTTATGACACATTTTCAATGCAACCTCAACACATAAGATGGCTGCATCTTTCAACTCTCACCAGAGAAGTTTCCTTATGCAGCAGATGGTGATTAACACAGAAACCCACAACTGTTTAATGTTCAAAGAACAAGAGGCTTCAGAGTGCTTAGTCCTGAATACAACACTATTTTGAACTTCTGCCTCCCAAGGCTCAGGGATCATTGTGCAAGAGGGGGCAGAATGAGTGCAAGAGCCAGAGATGGTGGATGACCAAAGGAAATAGAGTTTTCCATTCAGCTTGTCAGTTACATATATGAACTCACAGCAATGATGACAGCATGCACAAGTGCCATGCAAACTCAAACCAGACAAAATCCCAGAATAGACATGCTGAAGTGGGTAAGAAACCCAAACCCGTGGGGACTGGAGAGATGGCTCAGTGGTTAAGAGCACTGGCTAATGTTGCAGAAGACTTGGGTTTGATTCCCAGCACCCACATGGCAGCTCACAACTGTCCATAACTTCAGTTCCAGAGGAATCTGACTTCCTGACCTCCACAGGCATTGCACAACATGGGTACACTTTCACACATGCAGGCTATACAGTCATATACAAAAATAAAAATAATAAAATATTTTTAATATTTAAATATTTTACAAAGAAACCCCAACCCAACCTAAGGAACTTTTGGCAACTGATTGCTGCTGGGGGTGGGGTGAGGAATAGTCTCTAATAGGGATGGGATTATTGATAGATTTACCAGGCTCCAGTGGATGGACCCACATTGAAGATATTTGAGGACACAAATCAGACTCTAGAGGCGAACATTAAATTGGGGGGGGGGGATAGTAAGAGGATGTGCAGATAGGACAGGGTTTCTACATACCATCAAATTATATTTTATGGAAATCAAAAACATTCAATAGATATTTTACTTTTATTTTTATTTTATATGTATGAACATTTTGCCTGTATGTATATTAGTGCACCATGTGCATGCAGTGCCTGTAGAGGCCAGAAGACAGTGTTGGATACCCTGGAACTGGAGCTACTGATGGTTGTTGCCACCAGGTGTGGACTGGGAATGGAACCCAAGTCCTCTGGAAGAGCAGTAAGTGATTTTAACAGTTGAGCCACAAGACCTAGGTTTTTGGTTTTTGGATTTTTTTTGTATCAGCTCCCTGAAGGCCCTCTACCAAACTTAGTGCATATCTATCTATCTATCTATCTATGCTTATAGAGTCTGATTTGTGTCT
Source organism: Nannospalax galili (assembly GCF_000622305.1). Lineage (NCBI taxonomy): Eukaryota > Metazoa > Chordata > Mammalia > Rodentia > Spalacidae > Nannospalax > Nannospalax galili. Next base: position 2,764,719 of record NW_008334929.1, on the reverse strand, counting down.
CCAAATAGCTTCAATGTGGGTCCATTCCCTGGAGCCTGGTTAACCTATCAAGAATCCCATCCCTGTAAGAGACTGTTTCTGCCCCCCTCAGCAGCCAATATTTTTGATATTTAAATTATTTATAAGATATAATAGAAGTTATAGGTGAATGGAGGGCAGATAGTTTCCAATAGTCAGTTAGGTGATCAAGTAGTTTTGAAGTTCCTACCAGAAAAGAGACTGGCAGACATTAGTCAGCAAGTGCTTTCCAATAGGACAGAACTCTTTCATTTTGTACACAGAAAGGGACTTTGTTATCCTTGTCTCAGATAACTATATTAATTATACTGGGGAAGAACAAATTTCCATTTGTGGTCAGATTGTAATTGAAGCACATTTTTAGGTACTGTTTCAAGTCTTTTTCCTGGGCCAATGGTTACTGATTGACAGAAGACCAAGAAGGCTAGCCTTGCATCTGAGAGTAGGTGTTTTTATTTTTAATTTTTATTTATTATTTTTATTTTGTGTATGAGTGTATTGCCTGCATGTATGTAAGTGCAACCATGTTGTGCAATGCTGCGGAGGTCAGAAGAGGGCTTCAGATTTCCCTGGAACTGGAGTTAAGGACGGTTCGTAGCCACCATGTGGGTGCTAGGAATCAAACCCGGGTCCTCTGAAAGAGCAGTCAGTACTCTTAACCGCTGAGCCATCTCACCAGCTCTGAGAGTAGGTATTTCTAAAGTTCATTCTTGGGCTGGTTCTGTTTGTTCAGAGCTCCAGCCTTAAGTAGAGACACATACTCATCAAGGGAGGATGAGATTTAAAATAGAAGCAGCTGATTGACTAGGTTATAAGCAGTAGATTCCTTAAAGAGTTGTAATGTAGAAGGGAAGAGAAAAGTTAAAAATAATGTTTTTAGGGTATTTAAGAAATTAACATTGAAAAGCAGAGGAAGGCTCAGCAAAGGTGAACTCTGGCATTGAAAGAATAGTTCCACACTGCAGGAAGGTAGGAAGCAGTCATGGATAAAGCCAGTACAAGAAATATACATAGAGAACCTAAGGGCCAGAACAGGGCATTCTCCAAGCACCTTGATCAATCCTCGCTCGTGTGGGTGGGTGTCTTCTGAAAGGCATTTCAAATCTTTTACAACATAGATGTGTGTTACCTGAGTTGGGCTGTTGGAATTTTCTGGCACTAGAGCTGCTGTCAAGATATTAGGTACACACAGAGGTGATCAATGTACACTGCTGGGGTAGGCTTTGAGAGGTCATAGCCTGGCCCCACTTGTGGTTCACTCTCTCTGCATCCTGTATGTGGTTGAGATACGATTCCTCAGCCTCCTGTACCTCCTGGCTTACCTTTCCCATCATTATGAGCATTTAGCCCTCTGGAACTGTAGGCTGAAAGTAACTCTTCTTAAACTGCTTTTGGTTGTGTTTATCACAGAAACAGAAAAGTAACTAATACAGGGGACCACACTAACCCAAGATAATTTGGCTTTGGGCCTGAAACATTCTAACTCTATGATCATTGAAGTGTCAATAAACATCAAATTTTTAATACAGATGGATTTTTTTTCTTTGGGGTACTTAGTTTATAGTTTCCTCTGTTAGCCAAGCACGATACTTTGTGTGTGTAGCAAATACTGTCTCATCTGCTATAGATGAGACTGAATGACAAGAAAGCAGTTTTCAGGAGAGATAAATGGTTGACAAAGCCATTCAGGAAGAAATCCCTCTGATGTCAAATCTACTAGACACTATGACCCAGGCCTCCTAATTGATTTTTATTATCTATACCTGACTTAACATTTACACATGATATATAATAGGAGTATTATATCTAACTTTAAAGTAATAAAAAATGCAGAATGGCCTTAAAAAGTAGAAGCAGGGAAGCAGGTACCGTGTGAACATGTGTAAGTGAAAAAAAGCATGGAAGCATGCAACCATGCAGCAAACGCTTGTTCTCAGAGATGAGCGACTTAAAGATGATCCATTAAATCCTCAAATGAAGAAAAAAAAAGATCCTAATGAGCTGAAAGAAAGGGTGTCCCCAACCATCTCGCCTAATTATTCTTCAAGTGTAATACACAACTATTCAATTAAGGCCAAACTGGACCTAGTGTGCAGTGAACAACAGACTGTCTGACAAATGCATGTATTGTATAACTGCTGTGTAATGTCTAAACTGAGAAATTGGGCTAGAAGAATCAAGTGGTGCTAAGGATCACCAAGGATCCATTATTAGACCAATTGCTGTGGACACACGAGGAACCCGTGTAGACAACTACTTGGTACAGAGAGTAACTCAACCTCAGTGCATTGCAGTCAGTGTTCACAAGTGAAGAATCCAGAGGATTCCTAGAATTTCTATCATGTAATTTTCTCTTTTTTAGAATGATTGTGTGTTTGTTGTGTGTGTGTGTGTGTGTGTGTGTGTGTGTGTGTTTGAGCAAATGCTACATGTGTTTGGATGCAGATGGAGACCAAAAGAGGGTGTTGCATTCCGTAGACCTGGAGGTACAGGTTTTAAAGCTGCCTGACTTGGGAACTGAACTCAAGTTCTCTGGAACAGCAGCAAGCGCTCTTAACTACTGAGCTTTCAGCCCCATCACATATTTCTAACCATCGACACAACACTGATCAAATGTCAGATGATCATGGAGACTTTCAATTCTAATTCTTAGGGGACTAAGTTCCCCTGCCTTTCTTTAATCACTTTCTCTACCGTCAGTTCATTAAGCATACTAGAGCATGAAATATTATCTACTCATATATTTGTTTTATGATTAACTGAATTTGGTTAAATACACTCACATTTTGATCATAAATCTCCTGCCAGGTAAGTATAAATACACTCACTTTTTGATGATTTTTGTATAATAAAAAGAAAGAAAAGCAGTAGACGAGAGAAGCAGTCATTTTAACCAACTGAAAATGTTATTCCAGCCTCATTATTTTTTCAGCGTACTGAAGTTTGACCTTAGAATTTTCAATAATCTTTTTTGGTTTTTATTTTTATTTATTTTTTCTTTTTTTTTTAAATTTATTTACTAACCACATGACTAGAAGAAGCATTCCTTTACAGCTTTAACATATTCAATTACAATTTACGGAGCAAAGATACATCTCTTTCAAAAGTGGCCGTAAATTTTTAGATTCACAGTTGAATTAATACAGTTATACAATATTGTACTCAGTATAAACCCTATAAGACATAAAATTAAATGAGGTTTTAACCTTTAAAAAGATCTCCATTCCATTATGAAAATACACAGTTTCATACAGAAAAATTCATTTTTAATGTGATTAACACTAAGATGTCTGCACATTGAACTGAGTATAAACCCTGTAAGACATAAAATTGAATGAGTTTTTAACCTTTAAAAAAGATCTCTGGCCAGGCGTGGTGGCACATGCCTCTAATCCCAGCACTCAGGAGGCACAGGCAGGCAGATCTCTGTGAGTTCAAGGCCAGCCTGGTCTACATAGTGAGCTCCAGGACAGCTGGGGCTATAGGGAGACCCTGTCTCAAAAAGACCAAAAAAAGTTCTCCATTTCATTGTAAAATATACTGTTTTCCACAGACTCATTTTTAATGCTACTAACAATTAAATATTAGCATCTCTAATCTCTATGTATCTGATTATTACCAGTCACAGTCGGATACAGTTGGCTCCTTGATACCAGAGTATGGATATAAAGTCATCAGGTAGGTTTCAATGGTAATGTTTATCACCTCTAGTAATTAACATGAAGTAAATTTTTATGCTTACTTCTCAAATATAACTTATTCTTTTATTTGTTGATTTTTTTGGTGTGTATATCATTCAGAACATCCCAAACAATCTTATTCATCTATATAGACACTTCCTAAATGGCATCCTCCCATAGCTTCCCCCACCACTGGAGCCCATGTAATCTGTCATCCCTGTTACTGTCCACTGTGTTGTCAGTGCCTCCAGCCGTTCCCCAGTGCTTGTCCATCTGTGAATCTAATCAGCCTAGCTAGAGATCCTTGTTTTAGGAAGATCAGCTGTTCTTTATCTAGCAGCAATCAGTTGTCAATACTCCTTACATAAGATTGGGGTCTGCTGTTCATTTTCCCAGTTCTATGCTGGCTTACTGTCTGGGAGTCTCTTGGGCCACCCTGGTCAACAACTCATAGGAAGGTATCTCCTGTCTGGCATTGTTTCTTGTTATGTAGCCTTTAGCTATACATATGGACTCATATAAAAATTATATTTACCCTTTTAATCTTTGGTTATACTTTCCTTTTGGGGGTTTAGACCCTACGGTTGGCCCAGATAAAACAATTTATTTTTACTCTTAAGGCCATTTGGAGTTCTGTTCCTCAGGGGTGACGTGGGCTTGGGAGGATCCCCTGGCTCCTTTCTTTTATCAGTTCTATCTATGTGAAGATAAGTCAAAGGTCCTGCTTGACCCTGGCTGGCTTTGCTTAGAAGCATGGAAGAAATGTTTCCTCTGTGTTGGCCCTCCTCTTTGTAGACTGGACACTGGTTCAAGCCCATCGGGTGGAGTCTCTACAGCCTCCTTGATTAAGAGGACAGGTGACTCACCACATTACAGGACATTTTGAGAGATGCTCAAAGTCCCCTGGAACTAGTTGATCTAGGAGGGCAAGGAGCAAAAACTGTCCTTTTTGTCCCTGACCAAATTAGTATAGGCCTCAAAGTATGTCTGTTAAATATCCAAGAAGGTTAGTTCCACCAGTCTGGTACTTTTAATTACCATGTGCCATGTAGATAAAGCTGGGGCAAAGACCAAACATTCTCAGATAAACCTTGCCTAGACAGATAGTATATTCCTTGATCTAGTTGTATGTATAATTTGTCAGTAGGTTGTTGGACTAATATTTTGGTTTTTTTTTGTTTGTTTGTTTGTTTAAACTAGCTAGGCATTATTTATCTCTCCCATTGTCTAACCCTTCCACCATGGTTTCCCCATTTAAGGTGCCCGAAAAAAATATATTCTCCCTTAATAATACCCTTATCCTATGGTCCCACCTCTTTTGAGCTCCTTCTTTCCCTTTATGCCCAAGGTTCCTTGTATAACCTTCCCTCCCCTCTCCCCTTAAAATAACTCCATTTTTATCCATATATGCCCTATTAATGTCTGTTTCCTGGTTCCCTTTCAATATCCTGGTTCCTGTAGTGATGTCTGGATAAATACTTATCAGGATTTGGTGCTAGGATCCACATATGAGGGAGAATATATTTTTTTCTGTGTCTGTGTTCAGAAAATCCTTCCCTACACCTATATTTTATAGGTTATTGCCAGAGTATTCTTCTAACAGTTTCAGAGTTTCAGGCTTCACATTGAGGTTTGATCCATTTGGATCCATTTGGAGTTGACTTTTGTGCAAGGTGAAAGATAGGGGTTTAGTTTCATTCTTCTACAGGTGGAGATCCAGTTTTGCCAGCACCATTTGATGAACACGCTGCCTTCCCTCCAGTGAATGCTCTTGGCCCCTTTGTCAAATATCAGGTGGCTGAAATTGCATGTAGTAATATTTGGATCTTCAATTTTGTTCCATTGATCTATGGGTATATTTTTGTGCCAGTACCATGCTGTTTTTATGACTATAGCTCTGTAATACAGTTTTAAATCTGGTATAGTAATCCCTCCAGCATTGCTCTTCGTGCTCAGGGTTGCTTTGGCTGTCCTAGGTCTTTTGTGCTTCCATAGGAATCTTAGGATGATTTTATCCAATTCTGTGAAGAATGTCATGGGGCTTTTGATTGGCTTTGCATTGAATCTGTAAATGGCTTTTGGTAGGATGGTCATTTTCACAATATTAATTCTTCCAATCCATGAGCATGGGAGGTCCTTCCATCTTCTGATGTCTCCCTCAATCTCTTGAAAGATTTAAAATTTTCATTGTAGAGGTCTTTAATGTCTTTAGTCAGGTTTATTCCAGGATTTTTTTCAGCTATTGTGAAGGGGAGTGTTTCTATATCTTTCTCTGATTGCTTGTTATTGGTATATGGGAATGGTACAGACTTCTGTAGATTAATTTTGTAACCTGCCACTTTACTAAATGTGTTAATAATTTCTAGGAGTTTTCTGGTGGAATTTTTGGTGTCTCTTAGATATAATATATCATCTGCAAAATGGGGTTATTTGATTTCTTCTTTTCCGATTATTACTCCTTTTATTTCCTTCTCTGGTCAAATTGTTCTTCCAAGTGTTTCAAGAACTATGTTAAAGAAAGTGGAGATAGTGGAGAGCCTTGCCTGGTTCCTGATTTCAATGGGAGTGCTTCTAGTTTTTCTTCATTTAGAATGATGGTGGCTTTGAGTTTGTTGTATATAGCTTTAATTATGTTGAGGTATGTTCCCTCCAGTCCAATTCTTTCTGGTACTTTGAATCTAAATGCTTGTTGTATTTTGTCAAGGGCCTTCTCTGCATCTATTGCGATGACCATGTGGTTCTTGTCTTTGAGTCCATTTATACGATTTATGGCATTTTTTAACTTACGTATATTGAACCATCCCTGCATCTCTGGAATAAAGCCGATTTGACCATGGTTGATGATCTTTTTGATGTGTGTCTTTGGCAGTTTGCAAGTATCTTGTTGAGAATTTTTGCATCTATGTTCCTTAAGGACATGGGTCTATAGTATTCTTTTTTGGTTGTATCTTTACCTGGTTTGGTATTAGAGTGATGCTGACCTCATAGAAGGAATTTGGAAGTTCTCCTGCCATTTCCCTCCTTTTTGAATAAATTAATTAGTATTAGATGTAGATCTTCTTCAAATGTCTGGTAGAATTCTACTGTAAATCTCTGTGGTCCTTGGCTTTTTTTTAGTAAGGAGGTTTTGTACTACTGCTTCAATTTCCTTATGTGATATGTATGGGTCTGTTTAAGCTGTTGATCTCTTGGTTTAGTTTTGGTGGTTCCCATGCTTTTAGATACCACCCATTTCTTTTAGGTTTTCAAATTTAGTAGCATATAGGTTTTTAAAGTATTCCCTTATAATGTTCTATATCTTTCTGGTATCTGTTGTGGTGTTTCCCCTTTCATCTCTGATTTTGTTGATTTGGAGGTGTTCTTTATTTCTTTTGGTTAACAAAAGCTGTCTTTATTAGCTTTTCAAAGAACCAGGACTTAGATTCTTGATTCTTATATTGTTTTGTTTCTATTGCA
>NW_008334929.1:2756618-2757525 GCF_000622305.1 Nannospalax galili | reverse complement strand
CAATGCTAAGTCATTTATTTGTGTTCTTTCCGATTTTTTAATGTAGGCACTCAGAGCTCTAAACTTCCCTCTAAGTACAGCTTTCAGCATGTCCCAAAGATTTTGTTGTGTTTTATTGTCCTTTTCATTTAGTTCCAGGAATACTTTTATTTCTTTCTTAATTTCTCCTTTGACCCATTCATCATTCAGGAGTGTGTTGTTTAATCTCCATGTGTTCATGTGCTTACTAGGGTTTCTTACGGTATTGATTTTAAGCTTTTTTGCATTGTGTTCTGATAGAATTCATGGAATTATTTCAATATTTTTGTATTTGTTGAGGTTTTGTGCCCCAGTATATGGTCGATTTTGGAGAAGTTTCTATGGGGTACTGAATATAGAGTATATTCTTTGGTGCTTGGGTGAAGTATTCAGCAGATGTCTGTGAGGTCCATTTGATACATGGTACTGTTTAATTCAGATATGTCTCTGTTAATTCTCTGTCCTGTTGACCTATCTAATGGAGACAATGGGGTATTGAAGTCCCTTACTCTTAATGAGTTGGGATTAATTTGGGTCTTAAAATCCTGTAGTACTGTTTTTATGAAATTGGGTACACCAGAGTTTGGTGAATATTAATGATTGTAATATCTTCTTGGTCAATTGTTCCTTTAATCAGAATGAAGTGGTCCTCTTTATCTCTTCTGATTAGTTTTAAAGTCTATTTTGTCAGGTATTAGGATTGCAATGCCTGCTTTTTTCTTAGTGCCATTTGCTTGGTATATTTTTTTCCATCCTTTCACTTTGAGATAGTGTCTGTCCTTGAAAGTGAGATGAGTTTCTTGCAGACAACAAAATGATGAGTTTTGTTTCTTAATCCATTCATATAGTCTGTGTCTTTTGACTGGGGAGTTCAGTCCGTTAATGTTTA
>NW_008334929.1:2733760-2755784 GCF_000622305.1 Nannospalax galili | reverse complement strand
TGTCCTGTTATATCTCTAGGGAGTTCTCATTGTACTCCTCTAGAGGACTATTGGTACTTGTTGGGGATATATTATTTTGGTGTTTCATGTTATTATTTGTTCTCTGTGACTTTGACATGTGAATTTCTTTTGTAGTTTCTGAATCTTGTATGAGACTCAAGCCTTCCTTTGTTAAATTTAGGTCTGCATCTTTTTGTAGGCTTTATGTGCCTTTGTGGTTTACTTGTTGGGTGTGAAAAGCTGGTTGGTCTAGGCTTCAGGTCTCTCTTTTGATTTTATATTGGAGTGGCCAAATTGCTTTCATTTTCAGGAGTTCCCACAGAGGCCCAAGTCAAATGAAGATCAGATGCTCTCAGGCTTTCTCCTAAGGTGTGGATCCCTCCAGGAAAGATTCTGCCGTGAGGAATTTGGGGGCTCTGCTGGCCTGGGAGCTGGGCTGAGGAAAGATGCTGGTCTCAGGAAGCTGGTGGCCATGCCACCCAGGGATGCAAAGGGAGGTGGTGGCAGGAAGAGGCCCAGAGGGCTCCTGGGGACTACAGGGAAGAACTGGGTTGGTCTGGATGCAAAGGATCAGGAAGCATTGGGGATTCTGGGCCAAGAGGTCAGCCCCGGTGTCTCTGGTACCAAAACAGAAAATGGGCCAGTACCCAGGATAGGAGGAGAGATGGGGTGGGGGAGTTGGGAGGGTGAATGAGGCTGGAGGTATCAAGGCATGGTGGGCTCTGCAGGACTTACCCGGGGAAGGTGCTGGCACCAGGACCCCAGAGACTGTGCAGTCTAGGGAAGCAGAGGGAGGTGGGGGTGGGACCAGGCCCTGAGGGTTCCTGTTGGGTTGGGTTGGTCTGGATACAAAGGATCAGGGAGAAGTGGGGATTCTGGGCATAGAGGTCAGTTCAGGAGTCTTACTGACAAGACTTGGGCCAGTATCCAGGCTAGGAGGGGAGCTGGGAGGGTGAATGAGGCTGGGGGAGTCAAGGCCTGCCTTGGGACCCACCCAGGCAAGATGATAGCTCCAGGAATCTGGTGGCTGAGTGGCCCAGGAAAGCAAAGGTAGGTGGGGGTGGGACCAGGCCCAGAGGGCCCTTGGGGACTACTGGGAGGAACTGGGTTGGTCTGAATGCAAAAGATCAGTAAGCAGTGGTGGCTCTGGGCTGAGAGGTCGTCCCGGTGTCTGAGGTGCCAAGATAAGAAATGGACCAGTACCCAGCCTAGGAGGAGAGACCAGGAGGGGGATCTGGGATGGTTAATGAGGCTGGGGGGCAGGTCAAGGCATGGTGGGCACCTGCTGGACTTACCCAGGAAAGGTGCTGGCACCAGGGAACTGGAGGCTGTGCAGCCCAGGGAAGCAAATGGAGGTCTGTTTTTTTATTTTTAGTATTTCATTTTACTTTAAGAATTTCTTACATGAATATTGTTTTTGCATTATTTCTAACCCTCCTAGGCCTGCCCCACCTCATCCCATGCCAACTCCTTGATTTCTGGTTCCTCTTCTCTGATTATTATTGGTACAGTGCTTGTATGTACCTATGTTTAGGGTTGCCAACTGGGGATTAGATGACTTCTCAGGGTGTTAGTCCTTGTAGAAAACTGTCTCTCCCTCAGCACTGACTGATTTCCTGTAGCTCTTCATCTAGTGGTGGAACCCCAGGACATTTCCCACATCCACCTTAGCATGTCAACTATTTTTGTCATTATGCAGGTCTTTTCAGATTAACATAATATGGAGATTTCATTGGTGTAGTTTCCCTAACCTCTAGGACGCATGAACTACCCACAGGTGTTTTGTCCCTCTGGCTCTTACGATTGGTTGGTCTCTATTTCCACAGTGCTCCCTGGGCCATAGATGAGGAGGTTGCATTGTAGATGTATCACTAAGGCCCAGGCACCTCTCAGAAACTCTAATAATTTTAATTATAACTAATTCCATTATACTTATGCTATATTCCTTTGAATTAAAGTTATAACTTTTTTGAAACATCCTTTAACCTAGTTTTGTCCTAAAAAATATTCTATTTCCATTTTAAAACAATCCATTGTCTCAGGACTAAAATTTCATTTTACCTTTTACCATATAAAATCCTTCCTCAAACAAAACCATTTCCATTTTTCTTTAATCTTCTTTATCCAAAATATCAGTAACTTTATACTTTTTATGTGATATTATCATTTCTTTATGTCTTGTTTTTGTATGTAAAATTATGAAAATGTCTTTGTTTTCTAGTAAAACAATTGTATTTCAAATGACAACTTGGAAAACTGTATCTGAAACACAAAAATTATCTAGAGTCTATAAAAAAATCTAATAACCATAAATATAGGCAAAATGTGTTAAACTTGAATTCACAAAGATAAGTTATCATCCAAGTGAGAGAAATTATTTATAATGTAATGAAACACTTTATGGTCATCTGTAAACATTGATATATGGCTTTAAGCAGGTTAAACCATTTAAAGTTGAACATCTGATACTTGGTATTAAAATTTTAGAGATCTATTTTCTTTTGACTTGACAAACATAATGACCTTGTAAAATCTATAGTCAAAAATCATATCTTGAAAATCTTGATTTTTTAGCAGTCAAAAATCATCTTGAAATGTTTGTATACACAGTGTCACCTTAACACAATCTAGAATCACCTGAGAAGGGAGTCTCAGTGAGGGACTCTCTAGATTAAATTAGCCTAGCGGGTGTCTGTGGGGGATTATCTTGATTCCCTTAAATGAGGTGGGAAGATCTGCCCACTGTGGATGATTCAGTTCCCTAGGCAAGAGATCCTAGCTGAGCACTGTTAAGTATGATGCATGAATTCACTGCTCTTAACCATGGATGTAATTGACCAGCTGCTTCCAGTAGCGGCCATCTTCTTGACTTCTCTGCAGCAATGGACTGTAACTTGGAATTGTGAGCTAATGTAATCTCCCTTATGTTGCTATTTCCAGGGTATTTTATCACAGAAGGAAGCAAAGAAGCACACACACACACACGCACGCACACACACACATGCACGCACACACACACACACACGCGCGCACGCACACACACACATGCACACACACACACACACACATATTAAAATTATGCGTATCCCAGTAAAAGCATTCAATAACTTTTTAAAAATATATAAATGGATTGGCCATGGATTTTTTAATTTATTTTTTCCTCACAATAGAAAATAATATGTGAAAATAATTATGAATGCTCAAAAACATTTAACACAATTACATTTAAGAGAACAGAAAACTTTTAATTGTTAGTTGAATTCTCTGTATGAGGTTTCCAGGCAAGTTGAAGGGAGTGTATCAGTGCATGTCTTTTATCAAAGAGATGGACACACACTGGGACTTTCAATATAAGGACTTTGTATTAGTCACTTTTCTTTTGCTGTGGTAAAACACTGACCAAAGCAGCTTATAGAAGGAAGAGTTTATTTGAGCTCACTGTTCCAGAGGGATCAGAGTTGATCAAGGTGGGGAGGCATGGTGGTAAGAGGTGCCACAGCAGAAAGGGGACCACTCACATCCTCAATTAGATGTAAGAAGCAGAGATCTGGCGAGGCATAAGAACAGTCTAAGCCTGCCCCCAGTGGCATGCGTCCTCCAGCATGGCCACACCTTCTAAGCCCTCCCAAAACAGCACACCAACTGGGGACAAAATGTCCAAATCCTTTTTCCCCTCTAATTTTACCTGCTTTCTCCTTTTTACTCTGTATCTTGATTGCATATTTGAATCCTTCTATTAAAATGTCTGATTTATCATGTTTTCTAGAAACCATTGCTTTTTCCTGTATGGTATTTATTTTTTTATTCATTCTTGCTTTATGGACGTCATATGTTCTCTTTCTTCTACAAGGACACAGCTGTAGCAGTTTCCTATTTTGACCTTTTCCCTCCTTCACTGTCTTCACATCTTGGTCCATTTTTCTCTCTTTGTTTTCTCCCAGGTTGAATCTGCTCAGATGTTTTGTGGTTCCTCTGTCCATAGTTAATGTCATAGTATCTGCAACCACAGATGAAGTGTTGCCTGGTGGGTTTCATTTCAGAGCGATCAAGAGGCTTGCTAACCAGAAGAGACCACCACCTAACAGGTAATTCAGTTTCTCCAAAAGAGAACCACTTAGCCCTGCCCAGTCACAAACATTCTAAAGTACCCATTATTCTGTCAGCAAACTGTCTCCAATGTCTCAACATTGTGGCAACGTCTGTTTCTTTGTTTGGCTGGCTATGTCAGTTCCATCCTGGCTGTTGCTTGGAGAACCTGGGAATAAAGAACAGACCCTCGACTTCCCAGGAGGAGTTGGGGCATCAGATAAAGAAAGGAGAATCTTCCTCTAGAAGTCCATTGGTGTGTTGGAATACATGGATGGAAAATTCAGACAGTCCATTTTGTAGGAATAAAATGGAAATACTGATTATGGTGCCCTGTTAGTGAATTATGGTAATTAGGATAGACCAGACTTTGGGGCATTAAAATTGCAGTTCATTGTTAAGTAAACATGACTTTGGTGTAGAACTGTTTAACTAGAACTGTATGTTTGGAGAATGCTTTACATTCACTTTTTTGAATGAGTATGAGAGAGAAATATGATCATGGAAATGTGATCATGGAAACAAACTGACATCACCTAAAACCACATGTTTAAACAGTTTACATCTCTTTGTTTTTCTTTTATTTGGCTTTGCTGTGTCTACAGATGCAAAGATTATAAATGTTCACTAAGCGATAACCTGAGTAGTACAAAGAAATATTGTGTGTAGAAACAGGCCCGCTGAACGCATACTGGAGCTCTCACCACACGGGAAGTGGTGCTTTGTGCTACTCACATAAGCCTGTGTCTCATTATTATTTCAAGTTCTCTCCATTAGTAAACTCTCACTGGTTTCACGATGAACTTGCAAGCCGTGCCTTCTTCATTCCTTTGGAACAGTGGAAAGCCTCTTCGCAGCCCCACCCACACCTGTGCTTGCCTCTAACTTGTTAGTTGCATCCAAGCTGCATTGCTAGGTGGAGTTCTTAAATAAGAATAAAATGTTTCCGTGGTTTGTGTTTTTCCAACAGAGGCGTAATTCTATGTCCTTTGAAACTTAAGGGTAAGAATAATACTGCTTTCAAAATAAACTTAATGATATTAAAAGTATGAAAATTGCTTACCAGAGATATAAACTTTAATTTCTGCAAAAATGTTAGTAAGGCTGGCATATGTGTTTTCCCCCAGGGCTGCCAAACAGCACTGGTGGCATCATCAACAGATAATTATTTTCTCACAGTGTTTCTGACTGCCAAGAGGAAGATCAAAGGGTTTCCAGTGCAGGTTTCTTCTGTGGCCTTTCTCCTTCAGATGGCCACCTTCCTCTCCATGTGTCTTTGAATAGTCTTCTCTACCTCTAGGCCTAAGACCAAGCTTTCTCTTCTTATCAGGATACCAGTTACAACATATTAGATCCCTAATGATTTTAATTACTTTTTTTTTCTTTCTTTTTTGGTGTTTTTTTTTGGAGACAGGATCTTCCTGTAGCCCCAGCTGGCCTTGAACTCACAGAGATCTACCTGCCTCTGCCTCCAGAATGCTAGGATTACAGGTGTGTGCCACCATGCCCAGCTTTTAATTACCTCTTACAGCTTTGTCTGAACAGCATTACAGCCTGTGGTCCTATGGACGGGGTGTTAAGACGTCAACATATAAAGATGAGAATGGGAGTGTGCAGCACAGACACAGGGCAGCCACAATAGCGAAGTTATTAGTGGAGCTATTTACTTTCACCCTCTGACTTCTTAACCGTTTTTCTCCTCAGAGGTAAACAGGTATTTGGACTGACTCCACCAGTCAAAACAATACGTCCAGAAGCTGTGTGAAGATATTGGTAGCTACATGCCAAATAATAATGTTTAACGAACAGAGTCTCAGCATTCGATCAGCACAGCTCATGGTTAACAGGAAGTACAGTGGTTAACACGGGTTTCCAAGTTGTGCTCAATACAACAGATCCATACTGAGTTTATGGTCAGTGTGGTCACTCGCCATTTCACAGGTGAGTGAGTTACAAGTTCAAGGTAACAACTTCTCTAAATTAGGACTACTACTAGACAATGAACTTAGACTTGAATGTCTTTTCTAGTTGATTCTATATCTGTTCATGATTTTGTGGGTACACTTGACTATTCTCTGAACTGGTAAACTTTTAATCACATGAATCAACTTTGTACTGTGACTGATTTTTACCAAAGCAAGCTCACTATAAAGAAGAAATGTCAGCAGTTCTGTGCAAAGGCCGATTTTCACATTCACAGAAATATACATATTGTGTCATATCTAGTGACTGTGAAGTGTGTAATAATATTATGAACAATATGACACAGTCATGACTTTTAAGAGCAGCTAAATATGAAACATAGTTTAAATGTTTAAATACAACTTTAAATTTTTATAAAGCTTGTGCATTTTTGTGCTCCTCTCTTTACAGTCCTCATTTTTATGTCCTAGTGATTACATTTCTAATTTGTTAAATGTTTCAAAAGGGATTATTCATGACGAATATTTAAAATTGAATAAATTATATGGAAAATATGGCGTCTATGGTAAAAAAGCTCTGAGGACTTTTGCTAACCCCCTCCGGGGCCCTGTGAGTGTCATGCGGGCGAGCCTGGCACTCTCCCCGAGAGAACGTCTATGAGTATAGTCTGTAGAAGGGGCCTGGTATTTGTTCTGAGTAGATTTTTAAAAGATATTCATTTTTCAAATTATGTGTATGTTTGTGGGTTTGTGCACATGAATACAGGTGCCCACAGAGGCCAGAGGGCATTGGATCTCCTGGAGCTGGAGTTATAGGTGTTTGTGATCCACCCAGTGTGGCTCCTGGAAATGAACTTGAGGCCTCTCCAAGGGCAGCGAGTGCTTCTAACCACTGAGCAATCTCTCCAGCCTTGTTTGAATACTTTCATATCTACTTCAGAGAAAAGCCTACTACGGTGATGTGACATTCATGGAAAGAAATGGATGTGTCAGACACTAAGCTTTCTTATGTATACTTTCTCACACATTTATTAATAATGAATATCACTTTTAAGAATCTTTATTTTCTAGGAAGATAAATAACAGAATTTTGAAGGAACAGTAAACCATCTTATAGCATTCCTTTCTATGTGTGGAAACGACTATTTCATGAAATCCAGGGAAGCAGAAACTGCCCTATGATTTCTGTCTTATAAATGCCTTTAGCTTGTATAGTCATGGTATGTCCATGCTTATCTTGAAATTCACTGACTCTGTGAAAGCGAAGTGATACAGTTGATCATGATGAATTAGGACCTGAGAAACTATGAAACACATTAGTGCCTCTGTCAGAAACTGGCCCTGACTTCAAAACCTTAGACATAAGGGTGATGACAAGAAAGGAAATTGGGCAATTTTGGATGCGGACTGTAAAATTATTAGATGTGGTCATTGTAGTGTGGGAGTAAAATAAAATAGCACTATTGCCTTTGGCTAAAGTTCTTTGACTAAAATAACAGACAATATAAACCTATTAATCACATTTATGAAAGTAGAGTGGTGGGGTAATGGTTTGGGAAGTACTGCTGAGGCCTCAAAGCCTGGCATTTCATTAAGCATTTAGATAGTGTAGAGATGTGCTAATAGCACAAGGGCTAAAAGCAAGGATTGCAAGAAATGGAAGCATGGTCCTCACGTGAACAGAGAGGACATTTGTGGCACCTCAGTTGTCGCAATGATAATGAAGTTTTCATTACGTGAGAAATAACAGAGTGATGTCTGAATTTATGCAATAAAATTGTACATAGACACGTGATAAGGATTTGAACTGATATTTAAGGTTAAATGCAAAGTTTATTTATGAATATTGGACTGGATGCACGTCATGGATTTTATCAACTAAAACCCTCTTTTACTGTTTATTATATGTATTATAAAAGTTAATCATTAAATTTTCTCAATAAGGAAATAATTATTTTCTCTCTCCCTCTATCTCCCTTTCTCTGTCTCTGTCTCTGTCTCTCTCTCTCACACACACACATGCCTGTCTGCGTGCACATGTATGCTCCAATAGAAAAAGTCGAAACAAAACTATACTTAAATAGAGGGTTGAAATCCAGTGATTTTGTATTCAACTGGAAAAAAAAGCTTTGGTTCTTTCATTTCTCTATTATTAATTATATTAGAATTGGCAAATCCTGGCAGTAAAATAATAAGAAAAATAAATATTATAGAAAGATACTTCTTGATTTGTATATGAATATAAATTTTATATACCTCCCCCAAAGGTTAATTTGTAAATTAGTTTACCAACTACATAGTGACAGCAGACAAGACTTAAAAGATTTCTCAGGGGCTGGGGAGATGGTTCCGTGGTTCAGAGCACTGGCTGCTCTTCAGAGGACCCCAGCTCAGTTCCCAGGATGCACATGGCCACTGGCCATCATCCATAACTCCAGTTCTAGGGGATCAGATGCCCTCTTCTGGACTCTTTGGACATTGCATGCACTTGTATACATGCAGGCCATGTATACACATACACATACAAATACAAAAGTCTCAATAGCTGCTTCCCTGCTCTGGTAACTGTTGAGTTTGTATCTTGCTCAGATGAACTTTGGATAGTAGCACAGTAATGGCCTACACTGCTTCTGGTTGAAGGCAGAGTGAGCTGTAACGTCAACACTAAAAATTCTATGATCTCATCTGCTTTGAGAAGGAGGCAAATGTTCATCTCACCCATCATCTTTCAATAATATGAGAAGTTTTTGATTCCTAGGTGTGTGGATGACCCACCCTGATTCACTTATGCACCTTAACAGGAGAGTCATTTGGAGTCTTGTAGTGGTAGAGAAGAACAGTCAGCAATATCATTGACATTTAGTATGCATTGGGCTAACAATTAAAACATTTGATTTTGTTCCAGAAAAATAATTAAGAAAATAACTAATGCTTGATAATTTTGTACTCCAGGCAACAAAGTCTTTTTTGTGTGTTTCAGAATTTCCTGCCTTTTAGTAGGAGCAAGACAGTTTTGTCATTTCCCATTAGATTTGGGTATCCATTGGCATTTCACTATTTTTATGAGTAGAAATACAAAGGGTTTATTCATGTCTCAATAAGTGTTCTACTCTAGCCTCACTTAGACGGCTATAAAACAGAGCTTAGATGGCTTTGACAGTTGTTTGTGGATGTGCATAGCATTTTCGGAAGTGGCTAGACATAGTCAAAGACCCACTGGTGAAGTCAGGTGTGGTGGTACACAACTTTAATCCCAGCACTCGGGAGGCAGAGGCAAGTGGATCTCTATGAGTTTAAGGCCAGCCTGGTGTACATAGTGAGTTCCAGGCCAGTTGGGGGCTACAAGGAGATCCTGTCTCAAAACAAAGAAACAAGCAAACAACCCCTCCGTGGGTGCTTATTGAGTACTTATTCCACAACTAGTAATATGGCAAATGGAGTAGGACAAAGGGGAATTTGAAGGTCTAAAATAGCTAGCATGGAGAACTAGAGCATGGTAGAGGACAATATTGTTAAGGCACAGTCATAACATAGGTCACAAATAGTGCAGAGATATTTTATAAGGAGCAGGACTCTACCTCAATTTGGAAGGCTGTTTAGAATTCATTTTGGTAGATGAGCTAATCAGTTTTCTACCACTGTAAGAACTACCCAACCAAGCTAATCAACTTCTAAAGGGAAAAGCAACTTTGGAGATTTCGGTCCACATTAACGTGGCCCTGTTGCTTTGGGGCCTGTGGCAATGCGGAATAAAGCTGCCCATCTAGTGGCCAGACCCTAAAGTAGAGGGCAAGGTAGACGCTTCTGTCCTCTTCAAGGGCACTCCCAGGGCAGCTTCCCCCAACTAGCACCCACCTTGTAAAGATACCGACATCTTACAATAGCACCGTACCCAGAATCAAATCTCTGACATGTATGATTTCGGGGCCGGGTGCGGGGGCGGGGCAGTGCAGATCCAAAATGTAGCTGTAGAGAAAAAGTAGTCAATTTAATGATTGAACATTATTTTGAGCAGCTGTAGAAATGAAAATTCATATATTGTCAGGGAACTTGATGAGAATTTTAACATGTAGGAGTTTACGTATTATAAAGGTACACATTAAGTCTTCTTTCAACATCCTCACTGGGCAAGTATTGTGTTTGTGAGATCTTTGTGGAGCTTCCCATGATAGGTACTTTTTCAATTACATTTTGAAAGATAAAGTGCTCTGGAGAAAAAGAATCCTAAAATACCCCAATCGATGCTTATTTGCAGAGCTTATTTGGAAAATCTGTTGAAGCAGATGGAAGAATATTGGCATTCCATCAGCAATTATTTCTGAATGTGAGACACCATAAATATCAGTGCTCTGTTATTACTAAACACAGGAACATTATGGAAATTCTGAAAAGCAACCAATAGGAAGAATCTATTTACTGCGTTTGAATGTTCTGCAAGAGAAGCATTCCCAGTGATGATGTCATGCACGTCTTCCAAAATAGCCTTACTCCCAGCAACTTAGATGAAAATGGAGAGTTAGATCTGGGAAACATGTTTAATATCTTTAAAAAAAAAAGCCTATTTGCTAAGCTGGGTGTGGTGGCTCACGGCTCTAATCCCAGCACCCAGGAGGTAGAGGCAGGTAGATCTCCATTAGTTCAAGTCTAGCCTGGTTTACTCAGCAAGTTCCACTCCAACCAAGGCTACATAGTAAGACTCCTATCTCAAAAACAAAATAAACAATGAGGTCTTTGATCTTTTGGGGGCTGACTTTTGTGCAAGGTGAAAGAAAAGGATCTAGTTTCATTCTTCTACAGTTGGAGATCCAGTTTTGCCAGCACTATTTGTTGAAGATTCTGTCTTTCCTCCATTGTGTGTTCTTGGCACCTTTGTCAAATACCAGGTGGCTGAAATCACATGTGCTCAGGTTTGGATCTTTAATGATGTTCCATTGATCTATGTGTCTATTTTTGCGCCAGTACCATGTTGTTTTTATGAATATAGCTCTGTAGTATACTTTGAGACCTGGTATAGTAATCCCCCCAGTATTGCTTTTTGTGCTCAGGATTGCTTTGGGGATCTGGGGTCTTTTGTGGCTCCATACAAATTTAAGAATCATTTTAAATCTAATTCTGTGAAGTCATAGGGATTTGGATTGGGATTGCTTTGAATCTACGTATTGCTTTTGGTGTGGTGAGTCACCTGCCCTCTTGTTCAGAGAGGCCATGGAGACCCCTCCAGAGGGACTTGAACCAGTGTCCAGTCTACAAAGAGGAGGGTCAACACAGAAGAAACATTTCCTCCATGCTTCCAAGTGAAGCCAGCCACGGTTGAGTAGGACCTTTGACTTATCTTCACATCAATGGAACTGGTAAAAGAAAGGAGCCAGGGACTCCTCCCAAGCCCATGTGACCCCTGAGGAGCAGATCCTCAAATATCCTTAAGAGTAAAAATAAATTGATTTATTTGGTCCAACTGTACGGTCTTCAACACCCAAAAGGAAAGTATAACCAAAGAGTAAAGTCATCAGTATACTTCTGTAAGAGTTCAAGGGATTACACTTTCCAGATATTAGGCTTAAATCCATATTAAATGTTTTTTATTTCTCATTGATGATTTTGTTCCTAATCAGAAAGTGCTGCTCAGATGTAAGACTTCAAATCTCAGTCTGTTACACTGTAGTGCCCACCGGTAGCTAAGGGAGACAATCAGCTAAGCTATCAAAATACGAGAAAGCAAATCTTGAATCCATCACTCTAGAGTCCAGCCTTGGCAGACAAAAGAAAAATGAAGAGGAACCCAATAAAGGGATGCTTTAGTAAGCTCTTGTCAAGAAATTCCAATGGACTCTGAGATGAACATTTGAAAATTGCCCTGTTCTGACTTTTTTCTAATTCCCTGTCTAGAACTTGTAATGCTAACTACTCTTGCCTTTACTTCTCTTTCACATCTCCTAGGCACCAGTCAAGGACTTTCTTTTCTCCCTACAGTTAAGAGTTATGCAATTTGGGAGTCTTTTAGATAGACCCACTGAAGGGGTACCCCAGTTGCCTCACCCTTCATCCCTGTTCAGCATTGAAGAAGCCAGAGGGGTCTGCATCCTGATTCCCTATTGGAAGTTTGGGTTACCTCTTCAGAGGGTGGTGTGATAAGAATAGGAGGTAGAAATTGGCTAGGCAGTTAGGGTTAAAAGACCCCCCCAAAAAGTAGCCAGTTTCTTGGCTAAAAGTCAAAATGTCCTTAAGTCCCTTAGTAACATACTCTGTTCCAAAGACCGAAAGTATCAAAAGTATTTGGGAGCTCATATGTAGTTCCTAAAAGATTTTAGGGTTACCTCTTTAGAGGGGGGAATGTTAGAGTAGCAAAAGGTCCCATTTAAAAAAAAAGGAAAGTACATAAAGTTGTCTGGAAAAAGTGATGGGGAAATATGGAAGGAGTTGGAGGTAAGGGAGTGGGCGTGGACTTGATGAAAATGCCTTATATGCATGTATAAAATTCTCAGTAACTTTTCTTTAAAGTTTAAAAGAAAGTTGTAAGATTGCAAAGAGAAGAAAAAAAAGACAAACAAAAAAGAAAAGAAAAAAGAAAAAAATGTCTTTGCTCATAATAAGGAAACTGACCTAAAAGATAAGTTTTTCAGGAAAATTCTTTCATGACACATAAACTTGGAAAAAGTGATACAAATTTCATACTAAGTATTATTAATTAATGTTATAAGTTGGCATTTGCTTATTTTATTTAATTCATACAAATCACATTGTTTTTATTTTAGCGGTTTGTCTAGTTGCGAAAGTTGCCACTACCTTTTACATGGTATAATTTTCTGTTTGGGTTTATCTGACATCCTTACATGACCACAATGAAGGTAATCTCACTCCAAGGAGGAACAAGGCCCCATGTAATAATGCACTCTTTTTAAATGTCCCCATGCATCTTCTTCTTGTCTACATGCAGAAAGTAGTGCTGGTCATCATGAATCACCTTAAGAACTGGTTGAGGTGACATCTATAAAATCTTTATCAAAACCAGTGATTTCTCCTGTTCATTACAATGTATTTCAGATCCTCAGATTTATGAACTAGATGAATTCATCATTTTGGAAAAATTGATAAATGTCAAGAAGTAAGAAATTCTATGTATTTTTGCTGCTATGTTGTTTTTTTTTTTTAAAAAAAACAATGTAAATTGATTCTAATTTTGTATTTTAAATTAGTTCAGGAATATCAGAGCAGCCTTTTAAAATATTTCGATATTGATTTTTGACAAGATCATATTTCTATAATTGTAACTTAATTTTTCCTTTGTTCAATATACAGTTATCTTTTTGTAGGTCCTAGAAATGGAACAAGCCACCCACAGATGTCATAATCCATAGATGTTCAATTACCCTACATAAAATAACATAATATTTGCATGTAATCTACATAATATACACCCTCCTCTACACTTTAAATTGTCTCTAGATCACTAAGGCAAAATACAATGGAAATGTTATGTAGATAGTTGCTACATTTTAATGTTTGACAAAGCTTTCAAATGTCTGCACAGTCCAGTACAGGTTTTTGTTTGTTTCTTGCTTTGTAGCTGATTATGTATGGATATGGGACCCACAGATAAGAAAATCTGAGTATTTCTGAACAAGCCAAATACATTTTTAGTTTCTAAAATATCACCCACATTAAAAAAAGAAGCTATTTCCAAGTAGTTACCTTTTTTTAAAGGAATAAATAGAGGACACTTGGCCTATTTCACACCTGGAAGAAACTGGAAATTCACCTCTTATTGAGATATTACCTACGTATTATATAATTCACCAACTTAAGAGTATTAAATATGGTGGATTTTAAACAAAGGTGAATAGGTATCACAATATATTTTAGGGCATTTTTAACATCCCCGCCCAATCTTGTACATACAGTAAATTTTTTAAATCAACATTAAGTAACTAAATTGGTACATAAACATTGTACATACATATGGGGTACCTTGTGATGTTTTAATGCATGTATGGATTATGCAATATTCAAATCAAGGTAAGCATAGATATCTCCTTGAACATTTATTTGTTTTATTTTTAGCGAGACTGTTCAAAATCCTTCCTTGTAGCTGTTTCAAGATTGTCATTTTCCCACCTTCCGTGAGGCAGAACGGGAACTGGATCCCAACCCAGAAGCAACAAAGGCTTTTGAGAAATTAAGTTACACAATTAAGTTATAGGAGAAATGATTCAGCCGTCAAGGCTATGAGCCATGTGGAAAGTTAAATGTGGGATGTGCGCGAGTCAGCAAGGGCAGTGAAGAAGGAAGGCTGGTTTGAGAGACGGAGTGCTAGTGCTGACATATCTTGGCCATGGTTGTCAGGATAAGGGAAAAAGAAGGTGGGGGACGTCTCTGAGGTATCTGACATGAGTGACTTAGTGGGTGATGAAGAACTCATAAGGTATGAAATAGGGACCGACACCAAATTTGTCGGCATAAAGTATTAAGGGAAACTCGCATTGCCTCAGATAATGTGTTGTGTAGAGGCTTCGTGGGGGAGATAAAGAGGCAGAGTCTGTCGTTTCCAAGGAGAATAAGTCTGGAAATAAGCCAGACAGAGGATGTACAAGGGGCAATAGCAAGGTCCAGTCAGAAAGCAGCACCACGGGGGTCAGTGGTCTCCTCACACATTCTGAGAGCCTCAAATGTGATTGGTGAGAAAAGAAATGTCTGTATTTATTTTCAACGTCTTTGTTATTTTTTTCACAAGTTCATTGAAATCCAGAGAGTAATTTGTTAATTTGCCTTTGTGGGAAAGCCTGATAGACTTTATTGAAGATGAGTAATGATTCAGTTTCGTAATGAAGTATTGTAACTGAAAATATAATCAATGGAAACAACTTAGGTGTCCAACAGCAGAAGAACGGGCAAAGAAAAGGTGGCTTGGGACTCGAGAGATGTCTCAATGGTTAAATTGCTTAATGCTCCTGCAGAGGACCTGGGTTCAGTTCCCAGCACCTACATTGTGGCTAATAATCATCTGTAATTCCAGTTCTAAGGGACCCCATGCCCTCTTTTGGCCTCTGTAGGTACCAGGCAAACACATGGTACACTTAACGTGCGTGGAGACAAAACACTTATAAAAAATAGATAAACTCTTAAAGAAATAAAACATGGCTTATCTCCACCAAGACTCAGGGAAGAAAGCTCGTAAGAGTCAGAGGTTGGGGATGACAGCTGTACAATGCTGCCTTCTGGACATGACGTAGCCGCTGCTGTCATGAACTCACAGTGTTGAGGTTGCAACATGAGAACTCACTGGAGATCAAACCACTCAGTACTTTAGCATGCACAAGGAAGGGGCTCACACAGTCCCACCCCTAGCTGAGGGGATTTTAGCTATTGAACTTTGCTGGAGGAGGGAGAATCAGTTTTCTTCAGTGGCGTGGCCCACGGTAGGCTGCCCATGCTCCCGTGGATGGCACCATACACTCACGAAGATTTGGACAGCACTAGTTGAACTCAGTGGTTATTAAAGAAGAAAAGACATGAGAAGGGGTTGTGGGGGAGGTCAGGGAGGAGTTGCATGTAGGGAGTGCATTGACCTAAACACACTTTATTTATGAATGAAATTATGAAAGGATAAGTAAAAAAGATATAAAAATCTAAAAAATAAAGCAAACTGTCGTCTATGTACACAATGGAATTTTCTTCAGCAATAAAGAATACTGTTACATCATTTGTAGGAAAATGGATACAATTGGAAATCATGATACTAAGTGAGTCATGTCAGTCTCAGAAAGACAATGTCATGTGTTTTCTCCCATTTCTGGGTCTTACACCTTAGAGACGCATAATATCCTATAGGTATTAATGATATGAAATTAGAAGCAAAACTGTCTGTAGAACAAAGGGAACTAATGGAAAGGGAGGGGGAAATGG
This sequence comes from Nannospalax galili, assembly GCF_000622305.1. Classification (NCBI taxonomy): domain Eukaryota; kingdom Metazoa; phylum Chordata; class Mammalia; order Rodentia; family Spalacidae; genus Nannospalax; species Nannospalax galili. The sequence goes on along the minus strand of NW_008334929.1, from coordinate 2,739,876 downwards.
TGGGGCATGGTGCAGTGTGGTGGTGCGGTGGAGGGGGGAAATGGTGGGGCATGGTGCGGTGTGGTGGTGCGGTGGAGGGGGGAAATGGTGGGGCATGGTGCACATTATATACTTGCATACCAATGTCCTTAGAGAAAGAGAACATCTGTGATATTTGAAATTGAAATATTTTTAATATATGTAAGTTTTCAATTAATTACTTGGCCCAGGAATTTAGACAAACTGCTTTATTCTTTTTTCAGTACTGATTGAGTGTCTGCCTTCACTAGTCTCTTGAAACAACTCATATGAATCACCCACAGCCTTCATGGCCCAAGGCTGGGGTGTGCTTTTCTGTCATTTCATTCAATTTGTCAGCATCACTGGCACCATTTAACTGTTTCTTCTGGTCATATAAGTGTTTTCAAATGCAAGGGTTAGTGCTGGTGGAAGATGCTCAAGAAATGAGTAGCAATAGTTGGCTCTGGAAAGGAAAGCAGATCTTCCATACATTTTGCATTTTGACTGTCTGAATGCTGTACCTATTCAAAGAGTTATCCTGTGTTCCTCTTACCATGTTTTAATGATTCTGTAATTGTTATGGGCAAAATAATCTCTAGATTCTAAGTGTAATCTCTTGTTTATAGTTTCTTATCATTGCCTAGGCACTAGACCTTGCCTAACAACACAGTCCTAAGATGGACAGTCTAGGGTGATTTGGAAATTCAACAGAGAGGTCCCAGCTCTCTGTGTTTCTATGTTAGTGTCGTGTGTGTGTGTGTGTGTGTGTGTGTGAGAGAGAGAGAGAGAGAGAGAGAGAGAGAAAACCCTTTTATTTATGTGCATCAAAAATAAACCATAACATGATTCCGGTGAGAGAGAGGCCTATAAAGGGTGCAGATAGGGGAGGGGTCTGACTATGATTAACAAGTATGAAATGCACAAAACTCAATAAAAATATATATTGGAGAACCCCCCACACACAGATATGTTAGAATTTTGTGAGATGCTTTATCCCTGTAATGTTGGCCCCATTACTGACTTTCAATAACCTTTTAATTCCTCATATTTTAAGTAAGAATAGACGGAAAAAAACAAGGCTACTGGCTTGAAAACAGGCAGGTACATAAATATAGCTGCACATTGCTATATGAGTTTCAAAACAAAACTATCTCAAAGTTCTTGAAAAATTACTTTCCACATGTAACCCAATTTTCAAAATTAATATTTGTTAAAGCCAAGTATTGTAAATATATTGAAAGGCTGAAGCTGTAGCTAAGCCAGTAGAGTGCTTACCTACCATGCATAAGGCCCTGGGTTCTATCCCCAGCACCATATAAATTGGTGTGGTGGTGCATAGCTGGAATCTCAGCACTCAGGCAGGAGGATTATAAATTCAAGATCATCCTTCGTTATGTAGCAAGTCTGAGGACAGACTGAGATACATGAGATTAATTAGTTAATTCATATATTGAAGTATTAGTCAAGATTTCAAAGTTCTTTCCTTAAGATGAATTTTTATTTACATATAGAAACTATAAAACATTTATAGAAATTAAAAACCTAACAGATGCTATGTTCACTGGTTAGAAGATTTACTATTTATTTGAAATATTGAAATGAGTTCTCCCCAAAAGACTTTTTGGACTCAATCTCTCATCTAAAGTTATATGTTTAATTTTTTTTTTGGACAAAACAAAACCTCATTATGTGACTGCAAAAGAAATTTGATGAGACCTGCTGTATGGGTAAATACTTGGATGTCTTACATATAGAAAAAGAACTTAATATTCTGCAGTTATGGTACAAATATCTATCTATATAAATTATATAAAATTTCTTTAAAAAGTTTTAAATTAAATTTTTGCGATATTCATACAATATAATTTGATGCCACCTCTCTGTACCTCCCATTACAGCCCCTCACCCAATTTAGTGAACTTTACTATATATAAAATAAGGTCTATGGAGTCTAATTTGTGTCCATAAATGTCCTTCAGTGTGGATCCATCACTAGAGCCTGGCCAGGCTACCAAGGGTCACATCCCTGAAACACTACTCTCCTCCTCCCAGCAGCCATAGGTTGCCTCAGGTAGGGTTGGGATTTTGAATCACTTACCCACATCTATGCTGGAATTTTGTCTGGCTTGAGCTTGCATGGGACTCATACATGCTGTCACCACTGCTGTGAGTTCATCTGAGCAACTGCCCAGTTGTCTGGGAAACTCCATTTCCTGTGGTCGTCCACCACCTCTGGCTCGTACAGTCTTTCCACCCCCTCTTCCACAGTGGTTCCTGAGCCTTGGGAGGTAGAAGTTTGATACTGGTGTCCTACTCAGGGATAAGAATTCTGTAGTCTCTTATTCTCTGCATGGTGGCCAGTTGTGAATTTCCATATTAATCACCATCTACTGCACGAGGAAGCTTCTCTGGTGAGAGTTGTGAGATGCTTTAATTTGTGGGTATAGCAATACATCTTTAGAGGTTGTTTTAATACTATGTCTATTAAGCAGAATAACAGCAGTAGGTTCTCCCCTATGGCACAGGACCTGTCAATCACAGGTTCCTAACCGTGTATCAGTGTCAGGTATGGCCTCCATCTTGTGAAGCAGATCGTTAATTGCAATCAGAAAGTGATTGGTCACTCCCATAACATTCATGCTGCTATTGCTCTGGTGGCCATGTCTTGGCAGGCCACTTGCTGTTAGTGTATGTTAGTAGTCTTCACATGATTTTTACTAGTAATTTTGCTGCCTCATAGATCTAGGTGGCCAGCTACTTCATATACAGGCCTGCTAGAAAAGAGAACAGCAAAGGTTAAAGCACATATTGCCAAATGATTTCTTTCAGTTTTTGTGGGCCCACTTCTGAGTGTGCTCCATTCATATCCTTTGCGTTAGCAGTAAATGTGGTTTTTCTCCCAACTCAAAGAAGACTGATCCCTAATTTATCTCAGGGAAGGCTAATTATAAAGGAAAAGGTTTGATAGGTTGACAAGCACAAGTAACAGTTGGCTCAGGATTAATTCATTTATTCATCAAATATATATTGCAAATTCACTATGTATCAGTATACTAAAGATAGAACAGGAAACAGGTAAAGGTTTGTATTCAAGGAGCATTCATGTCATTAGAAAGAACTGTCAGGTTTGTGAGTTAAAAAATAGTCCAATATCGGCTTTGTTGTGGTTTGAATGTGAAATGTCCCCATGGAATCATGTGTTTGAACACTTGGTCCCAAGCCAGTTCACTGGGGAAAGTTGTGGAACCTTTAGGAGCTGGAGCCTCACTGGAGAAATGGGTCACTGAGGTGGGCCTTGGGGCTTTCTACTCAACCCCATTATCTGTTTATTATTTGCTTCCTGAGTGTGGGGGAAAGGAGGCCAGCCAGCCTCCTGTTCCTGCTACCATGCCTTCCCTATCTGCCTCCATGTCTTTCCTGTCATGATGGACTTCAGAACTGTAAGCCAAAATAAACCCTTTATCTCTTGAATTGCCTTTGTTAGGAATTTTATCATAGCAACAGAAAAAGTAACTGACACAAACTTTATAAGGCTCTACATGTTAATAGCTGTGTCTTCTTCTTCCTTCTCCTCTTCTTTTATGAGACAGCATCCTCCTATGAAGCTCAGGATAGCTTGGAATTCACTATCCTCCTGCCTAAGTTTTGCTAGTAATGGTTTATGGATTTTAATTCTGGTAACCTATATTAACAAAACGTATACCTGGTAGTTTTGTCTTACTTTATTTTTAGGTTGTTCTTTTAAAATGTTATGTGCATGAGTATATTGCCTGCATGTATATAAGTGCACCCGTATCCTGCAACCTGTGGAGGTCAGAAGAGGGCATAGGATCCTCTGGAACTGGAATTATGGATAGTTTTTAACTGCCATGAGGGTGCTGGGAACCAAATCCGGCTCCTCTACAAGAGTAGCCAGTGCTCTTAAGTGCTGAGCCTTCTCTCCAGCCCCCATTTATCTTACTTTAACTGGGGTGATATTTCATTGTGTGTTGTGTTCTATCTCTGATCCGATCTGGATTTTTCTTAGTGGCATCAATTTCTTCACTTTTATTTCTAGCTTCAGCCCCTGTCACTACTGGAAAAATTTCCTCCATGTTTTTGACTTCAAATTTTGAAAGAGAAGGGTAATCTTGTTCGCCAAGATCCTGAATACTATAGTATTTTAAAAAAATTTAGTTAAATTAATGAAATTCACTTACAGGGAAAACTTTATATTTTCTAAACTTAGACTTAAGGGTATTATTAGATTATGTACACCATATAACATATGTAAATAAGAAATTTCTATTTGATAATATCTAAAAATAATGCTATAGGTTAGATACATATGTAGTTTTGGGATCAAAATTTATTCAAAATTACATGCTTACATGTAGATTTACTTTCTTTCATTTCCAACTTCAAAAAAATTTATTTATTATTTTTACTTTATGTGTATGAGTGTATTGCCTGCATGTGAGTGTACCTGTGTCGTGCAATGCCTCAGAGGTCAGAAGAGGACTTCGGATTCCCCTGGAACTGGAGTTAAGGACAGTTCATAGCTTCCATGTGGGTGCTGGGAATTGAACCTGGGTTATCTGTAAGAGCAGTCAGTGCCCTTAAGTGCTGAGCCATCTCTCCAGCCCCCCTTTCCAACTTTTTAAATGAAAATATTTTGGAGCTCATAGTCATGAACTAGAATTTTTACACTTAACTATCACCTGGGATCTTGCTCTGGAGCTGCCTTTCTTCCCAGTCCTTGTGATCCCTGTTGAAAGAATTAAGATGAGACACAGGGTGCTGTGTAGATGAAAGGTAAAATGGAGTCTCACTCAAGGGGGAGAGTGGGTAGTGGCCAGAGAGACCATGGCATAAGGTACTCTTAGGGAGTGAGAGTAGATGATGGACAGAGACTAGTAGGTACATTTTAGATAGGCTTTATGCCATTTCAGAAGTCTCTAGAACAGACAGGTTTTGGGGGGTGGGGTGGGGCATTTTCCTTCCCACCTGATTGACAAGACTCATTTTATTAATTCTTGTTGGAGGAGACATATTGTTCTTCCCTACAAAGCCTCTGGCTATATAGTAATCCCATGACATCTGGGCTGTTCAGATTGCCATGCCTCACTCAGAGCCATAGATCTGACTCAGACCTTATTCTGATTACCTTGGTCAGTAATCAGAGCTTTGCAATTTCAATTCTGAGATTTACAATGTGTTAATTATGAGAAAGGGGTCATCCCCCGTGACGCCCCCAGGCCCACTAATACATAACTGGCTGTCTAACCCTTAACTATTGATCTCAGTTTGATGCTCTTTCTCTGTTACTTAAGTTATCTGACATTGTCACTTTTAATGGCTGTGCTGTGGGCAGAATAACCTAAATCCTTATTCTCTGAGATTAGGACAATGATGATGACCATTATTAGACTTCTTCATTTTCAGACTCATCCTAGAAAAATGTTTACTCTGTAGATGTTGTAGTGCTTAAAAGCAAATGACATTCTAGCCAATGGAAGTCTGTAGAAACCAATCAATGGAGGGTCAGTCTCTGATAATAAGAAGGTTAAAAACCTGCCTTTATAAAATTGCAATTCCATCCTGAAACCCGGCAGGAGAGGAGCTATCCATACTGATGCTCCTCTCTTTGGTTGTTAGATCACAGGCCTGCACAAATCGCACAGCCTGAAGAGATCAGGCCATGCCTCCCTCCAGCTCTCTGAAACAGAGTTAAGAAGCTGTCTGTGCTGTGGCCCAGCAGCAGCAGCTGCCCCTGATTTATAGTCCTAACCAGTACCTGAATCATCTGTGCTCTTTGTACATATGCTGTGTTAAACTAGATCACATGGACTTCCATCCTCAGACCTCTTGGGGTAAGTCTATAGTGCAGCCCTCAGCGCTTTGACTCCCCAAGCCACATTCACCCTTCCATCTCCCCTGCTGTTCTCTACTCCTAGTTTGGGCGCTGTGCCATTCCTAGTCTTGGGGCCCCAGACACCTGGGGAACCAATACTGCTTCCTGATCCTTTTCACCCAGAACAACTTAGTCCCTTTCTTGGGCCCCAGGAGCACCACTTCTGGACCTGGCCCCGCCCTCACCTCTCTCTGCTTCCTGGGACCTGCACCACCGACTAACT
>NW_008334929.1:2731671-2732482 GCF_000622305.1 Nannospalax galili | reverse complement strand
CATGCCCATACAAATACAAGAAGCATATAGAACACCAAATAGACAGGACCAGAAAAGAAATTCTCTATGGCACATTATAGTAAAAACACTAAACGTACAAAACAAAGAGACACTACTGAAAGCTGCAAAAGAAAAACAAGTCACATATAAAGGAAAACCCATTAGAATTAAAGCTGACTTTTCAGTGCAAACTATGAAAGCCAGAAGAGCCTGGACCAAAGTATTCCCAGTGTTAAATGACCACAGATGCCAACCCAGATTACTATATCTAGCCAAAATGTCTATTATAGTTGAAGGGGAAACAAAAATCTTCCATGACATAAATAGGCTGAAGGAATCCTTGTCCACAAAACCAGCCCTTCAGAGAGGTCTGGGAGCAATACAAAGAGCTGAAGAAAGGAATGACTATACCCAAGGGGTTGCAGAAAGAATTCCAACGAGGGTATAACAGTGTAAAAGTACAGCTATAGCAAGAAGTAAACAAAAAAAAATGACAGGATTCAATACTCATCTTTCAATAATAACTTCAAAAATTAACAGACTGAACTCCCCAGTCAAAAGACACAGACTATATGAATGGATTAAGAAACAAAACCCATCTTTTTGTTGTCTGCAAGAAACTCATCTCACTTTCAAGGACAGACACTATCTCAAAGTGAAAGGATGGAAAAAAATATTCCAAGCAAATGGCATTAAGAAAAAAGCAGGCGTATCAATCCTAATATCTGATAAAATAGACTTTAAACTGAAACTAACCAGAAAAGACAAAGAGGGCTATTTCATTTTGATCAAAGGAACAATCAATCAAGAA
>NW_008334929.1:2728972-2729930 GCF_000622305.1 Nannospalax galili | reverse complement strand
GATATTAAAGGAGTATTTATTGGAAAAGAAGAGATCAAATTCTCCCTTTTTGCAGATTATATGATATTATATCCAAGAGACACCAAAAATGTCACCAGAAAACTCCTAGAAATTATTAACACATTCAGTAAAGTGGCAGGTTACAAAATTAACCTACAAAAGTATGGTGCGCACGCGCTGGGCACCCTGGCATGGTGTGCATGGGCACGCCTGGGAGTCGTGTCGCGGGTCTGTTCCCCTGGTCTCAGCCGCGCGCCCTGGAAGAAGGCAGGTCTGGCCCTGCGGACTTCTCCGTGTCTCTGTGGGTCTCTGCTGCTGGAGCATTGTCCAGCCGTTTACCGCCTTAATTTCCCCCATGCGCTTTCCTCTTGGTGCGAGATCCACTGACCACTGGATCACGCAGGAAAGCACAAGGCGGCTGAAGCTGGGATCCGTGAGCCGGTGACAGAGGAATGCTGCCTCCAGAGAGGCTATCGCCAGTAAGACGCGGGACTCTGTTTAGTCTGTGTCACAGCTTTTATTAAGTGTAGCTTCAAGTGATCCAGCTCTCTATTATTGAGAGAAGACTGGGATATTTATACCATGGGGGTAGTGGTAAAAGCTTTGGCTGATAGATACTTTGTGAGACATTCTATTTGCATGTGGAAGTGGGTTTCTGCCATGCTGCCAGACCACTGACTACCTGAAAAATCACACAGGAAAGCATGGTATTCCTAGAGCCAGAGGCCATGTTTATGTTATGGCATTTGTGGTGGGCACTTCAAAAGGAGAGTGAGGAAAAATGCCAGGAAGGCACCCTGCTATGAAAGGAGTCCCAGCACATGGTTCCAAGTTCGTGAGCTATCCGGATATGAAGAGACTTCTACTTCACATAACAGAGGCCCCCAACAACTTGGTATTCCTAACCTATTGTTTATTTTCTAGAATATGCATTTAAGATAATAAAGATTGTTTCAGG
>NW_008334929.1:2725403-2725586 GCF_000622305.1 Nannospalax galili | reverse complement strand
GGCTTTCATCAAGCTCCTTTGTGTCTGTTTGTCATTCGCTGACTCCTTGTCCACCCTCTCGATGACCCTGTTCCCATCAGACTGAACTGCCCCGGTCTGGGCTGGTCCGTTGCACATGAGACCCCTGAGGAACAGATCTGTGAACGGCTGAGGCTTCCAGCTGCGGCCGAGGCACCATAGGAC